>NC_054535.1:10548770-10749349 GCF_017654505.1 Polyodon spathula
ACATAAAGAAACTTAAAAAAAAAAAAACATTTTACAGACGCGCACAGCACAATAACTTATTAAAAAAACTATAATTTATTTTTCTTTTTTTTTGACAAAAGGGTATTCATTTACCTTGAAGGCTGTTTACAATCAATACAGATACTGTCTTTCTGCACAGGGCACAGCTGTCCAAAGTTTTATTTTTATTGCACTTGCCAACCTGGCATTGGCATCTCTCACGGCTCTCAATGAAGTTGCCAGCTTCAGCCGTGGATACACATTTGGCAGTCTCTCTCTGTTCCAAATGCTTATTGCAAAGTTCCTGTGCTAACTGCAAAATATATTCTCTCCCTGGTAAATTCTTCTCCTTGCAATTTTTGTAAAGTACCCAGGAGTTGATGGCTGCTAGGTCCAATACATTGTAAAACACCTGAATAGACCACCGTCAGGATCCAGCTTGCAAAGAATACTTCCCTGCCATTTGATCCAAAACATCAACTCCATATTTTGTTGCGTAGTAAAACTCCACGGTCTCTGGTATTTATTTTCACTAGTCCCGATGCTAATCGAAGCGCAGCTGGCAAGCAGACGCCAGCCTTCAAAAGGCTGATTGAAAACAATAGACTATCAGTCATTCACTCAGACAGACAGTAGAAACTAATTTGATTACAGCTAAAGACATTGCGGACTGGTAAATAAAAATAATAAAGTAGAATACAGTTCTGTATAATCAAAATACAATTGTTTTCTGTGTGGCCGTCAATGTGTCTGCTCCCGGGGCTTTTAGGTATAATGTAATATATCTCCTTTATTTCTGCACTCCCGCGTTTCATGCTTTGTGAGCATATTTAATACATACGGACAGAAAGGTACATGAACGCGCAACCCCATATGTGTTACACGACTGGAGAAAATTACATTTTAAAACCAAAAAATGTCAAAATGACAGCCACAGGGCTTCTAGTGTTAAACAGAAAACAAAACACTGAACAAACAAAATGGCGTGGTGGCCAAACAAACAGATAGACAAACAAACAGTTGACAAACCCAAACAAGTATCCTCCAAGACAAGTAGCAATTGTTTTACATTAGATTTATTTATTTCTCTCTCTCTCTCTCTCTCTCTCTCTCTCTCTCTCTCTCCTGTTCTCCACTGTGAACACCCAACCCCATGTGCGTGAAGCACTCACTCTTTTATGCAGCTGTGCCGAGACTCGATTGCTAATCAATCATTCACTTGAATCTCGGCACAGTCTGCATGTGGACTAGTTGTGCACTCCCTGTGCCCCCATACAAATACCCACTTTAATTTGTATGTAAAGTGATTGTGCATTTCCCCAAGCCTAAATACAAATATACATTTTAAATCACCTGTGCTACACAACCTACTCTCTGTGCACCAATACATACACAACATAAAATATGCAACACAAAAATACTCACAGGGGCAGGGCACCCTGCCACAAGTGACTAAAACCTGATTTGGGGAACTACTCGTGCGATAAGCAGAAGCCTATAAGACTTGCTCACGTGATTACTATCGTTAACATACTATAGAAAAAAGTCACCGCTGAGAACTAGGCTTGAAAGAGAGAAATATGCTTTTTTCCACAATAAACACGTAGACTGAAATGCTGGAGGAATTTTACAAGCTGTGAAATATGCCAGTTCAGAAAGGAGACATCCACCAATAGAATGAAGTTAACATTTTATTATATTCACAGAGAGAATAAAAGATTGCCTGGAATAATTACATTGTATATTAATTTGGCCCATGGACTTCTCCATTGGAACATGTTAGCTGCCCCTATGCTGGCACAACTATGAAGATAGGGTATATTAATTTAAATGAACTAATGTCAGCAAGCAGGACAAGTGGCACTTGGGCCACCATCCCCCCAAAATAACAAGGCCACTAAAACCTCTATCACCTTGCAGGGCAATTTACAGTTCGTAAGCTCCTGATGTCCATTTCCTCATTGCCTTGATTAGATGTGGAGAGATGTTTCTGGAAATTGCAGAAGTGGCAGCTCCGATTTTGAAGAATGTACAGATTCCAGTACAGAGAACAGTCAGACGAAGAAGACTGATGGACCACGTCCTAGAAAAGATTGTTCTTTCCAAGGTGAGGAATAGACGCTTGTATGGGCTGGCACCAGGATGCATTGATATGTAGCTGGAAAGAGCAGAAAAAGGACAAATAATACACTTAGTTTGATATAAGTAGCAATCTGTTTCTGAATGTTTTAAATATTAGGAATACGTGACCTGAAATAGACGTTTGAGGTCTCTGATGCAGAGGTCCGAGGACAGATCGAAGTACTAGTTTCGGGAGGTGATTTCGCAGCACTGGAGTTAACCACTGAGATGAGACGAGCATTGCTTTCAGGAGAGCATCCTTGTATGGGAAGAAGCATCTGGAGCGCAGAGTGCTGACAAGGAACTCCAGAATTTCCTTTGTGATAGGCAGTTTGGAAGATTTGGAAGCTGATCTTTGGATGCCCCACAGCAACGTTTATATCCGAGGTAGTGAGGTTATGGTGAGAAAATTAACCGAGAGTAGACAAAAGTGATATTGTAAACTGTTGAGAGACAAGCTGCATTGAATGAAGCAAAAAGTAATACATTCTTTAATAGAATTTTCATTAGGCAATGTAAAACGAGAGTAATATTGGGTGCAGAATCTGATAAACAATTGCCACCCTGTGTTAACCCTTTGAGGTCCTATGTAGGACCAGGTCCAACATTACAAATTTCCCTTTCCAGTCTAATGTTGAACCCTGTCCTACATCATCAAAAAGATGAAAAGCACAGGTCTCTAAAAAAACTGAGAAAACCTTTCAATGGCCAGGTGAGACCAATAGCTGAAGCTGAAAAAAAGGTGTATCTGACACCCCCATGCACCACAGAGACAACACGGACACAAACAAAGGAGAGAGCTGCTTCCGTATCCAGCGCGCAAAGAATATCACCGACATTTGCAGAGCTTTTTGAGATGTTATAGTAATAAAATAATGACTTGGATTGCATTATTGAGGAGTTTGGTGATAAAACGAGTGATCAGGAGAGGATTTATCAGTATATATATAAAGAGGTATGTGAAAAATACAGCAAACAGGGGGTGGGGCTTGGCTGGAGATGCAGTACTGATGTCCTTTTGCCACGCACTGCCTTTCAAAAATGTTTTACTCTGAAAAAATATATATTTTAAACAGCGTGTGCAAAATAAACAGCTCGTGTGAAAATAAATTGGACAAGCGCTGAATATATTGACTGCAAAGGGTTAATATTGGGTGCTTTGGGAAACTGAATTAGCCATTAGGTTGAAGGCTGAATCAGAAAGGTATATCTTTTAATTGGTTGGTAGAGTCAATACATGAAGAGGTCCTTGAACATTGCACATGAGGCAGGTAGAGGGTCCCCGTCTGGAAACATGGAACTTCTGAAAATTAAATGGAGATAATGAGTCAGCAATTCTTTTTTTTTTGAGCTTGGGACATGGAAGGCTTTACTTTTGAAATTACCAAGCACTGAAACCCAGCTTTCACATTAACTTCATTGTGGCAATGGATGAAGATCTGCCTTTGATAACACTATGTAACACAATTTTTGTTCCTGGGTAGTAAGTGTTATTTCCTAATTGCTTATGCCTCAAAAGTAAAGAAAATGGCTATTATTCCCCACAGACTTTGCTTTTGTGACCAGGACAGTGATATTTCAAAATATCACTCTTTCCAATGGGAAAATGGGCAAATGTGTGTCTTTTCATTTAGAAGTGAGTAGTTTTTCGAGATTTACGATTATACTGTAAATACAGTATAATCGTAAATCTCAAAAAACTACTCACTTCTAAATCTTTTGTAGTCATATTTGTATTACTTTAGTATAAATACATGTTAATTTGGATTCATATGTTGTTTTTTTCTGACTTATGTGAACGAAAAGACACACATTTTCCCATTGGAAATAGTGATATTTTGAAATATCACTGTCCTGGTCACAAAAGCAAAGTTTGTGGGGAATAATAGCCATGTTCTATACTTTTGAGGCATAAGCAATTAGGAAATAACACTTACTACCCAGGAACAAAAAAAAAAAAATTTTTTTGTTACACAGTGTAATTATTGTCACAATAAAAAGCTATTACTTTTTTGGACTACTGATGACCCCATGTTACAGCTGCAATTCTGATGGCATACAGCTCGAATAGCACTGAAGATTGCTGCTCGGTAAGTAATGAGCTACAAATGTGGAGGAAAATACATTTGGGGAATGCACAAACATTCTCACTGAAATTATTACATATTTGTTTCCCGACTGCATAATGACCTGTCTCCCCCATCTGTCATTTGTTTGGGGGCATATCAAGTGAGTAGGATTGGAAGGAATTATAGACTGGTGTGTTAGGTTTGGTGCAAACTAAGAGGCTGGACAAGGTACTGTTATTTGGAAAAAGTGGCACAATATGGGGGTATACGTGCTGAGATTGGGGGAGAAGTGAGCTGATATGGGGTACAATAAGGATGTATGGTTCACGGAACTGCAGACCTTGCAGGAAAATGCCTTTAGTCCATTGAAGTGGTGACTAAATAATTAGTTATCCAAAACACACTCCAGTTAACCCTGACATTACACTGTTTGAGAATTGCAGCAGCCTTAGCCGAAAATGACTTCTGATAGTATTGGAAAACTGTTTCTAGTTCTTGACGGCGCATTGGATATGCACCACAGAAGATATGCTTCTGAATGTTGTAACAAATTCCGTAATAGTACATTTTTTTAACAGCCGGGGGTCTTTGATTGTAAAACAACAGAAACTACATCACAGTCTAGAATTCAATTGTTATCTACTTCAAAGTAAGAAAGTAACAAAATAACTAAATTTATATCCCTATCTTCCTGGACTTTGCTAGAAACAAGGGATGATCAGGGCAATGGATTGACGGTGGATTGGGAATTGCTGTTGCAGACTGAGAGGTGCGCTGATGGACATGCTCGGACCAGTTGGGGTAACATGAGCTGGTGGTCTGGCACCGGAAGAGGACAGAGAAATTCAATTATGCTGGCTCTCCAGAGAACAGATATGCCTGTTTAAACCCAAAACTGTAGTGGAGGGATAGTAGAGCTTAAAAAAGTCCCCTTTGGAAATGGCGCAGGGGCACTGACTGTATCTAAGGAAATTATATCAGGATCATGAGAATCAGAACTGGACAGAGGGGTTTGAACTGGAGCACTGATTGGCTGTGGAGGTAAAACAGCATAGAGCTGGGTTAGTGGAAGGGTTCTGGGAAGTGGAAGGGATCTGGGAAATGGAGGGGATCTGGGAAAAGGAAGGGATCCGGGATGTGGAAGGTTCCGAGTGACAGAGCAGAGTAATGAGGACCTTGCAGGAAGATCAAGCCTTGTAGGAAATTTGTCGGTCGAATAAAGCTTTCAGAAGGCATTCCTGAATACTAATTTGTATTAGGATAGCATAAATAATGGTCTTCTTTCTAATATTAGTAACGGCCGAATAGCGTCTTTCATTTTTACAAATATTAGGCAGTATTCGTTGCAAGCAAAGTGTTTGAAATCAATGAGAATTGGTCTCTCATTTCAACCACACCTCCCTCTGTGTTCTGAGACTTTGGCGCCAATTGGTGTAGGGCAGAAGGGTACAGAGTCAGTGCTTCAGTTCATTCGATTTGAGAGGGCTGTATAGGTTTGTATAGGGAAATTAGGTGCGCACGCACATAGTAACCGCATAGCAATTTCAGAGCTAGTGAAAACAAATAAAGACAGGCGCTGTTTCATTTATTAATTGAAGAGTTGTTACCACCTATTTTTAATACAATGCTGAAGAGTTGTGTGGTTGTTGGATGACACAACCACAACTACATGAAAAACAAGCAGCTGTCGTTTTCTTAACTTCTGAAGAGGCGTTTACAACCAGGTAGAAGAGAAAAGTTGCTTTCTGCTATATATCAGAAGCTGGAAGATGGGTCTAAATGGGAAAGTGTGCAAAGTAGGTCTAACAAACATATTTCTCGTTTTTCTACTGCACAACCACCAGACCGCTAGAGCAGCTGGGATATCAAAATCAACACTGTAGTACAGTTACAGGATTTAGTTGCATTTCAATGTCATTGGAGGAGACAATGCTTGGCTGGTTTAAAATCCATTCTTCCCGCCGATCTGAGCCCCCCATACAGCTGCAGGAGGCAGACTACGAAAACTCGGAATCCTTCTCGCTCATTTCCTTGCCTGGAACATCCTCTTCACAATTTCTAAATTTATTTGAATTGCTGTACCTATTCAAACAGCTTGGTCCAAATCTGATTTTACGGATATTTTCGTAGCTTGCTGTCTGTTCTCACGCACCAAGGTGTGGTGAGAATTTGATAACTGTGACGATACAGTCAGAACATACTTCCTTCGACTGTTTGAACAAATGCCACCTTGCAGAACATTGTTGTGGTGCCAGATTACAAATGTTTCTGAAGTTTTTTCTTTAGATTTTTCCAGTCCTTCACTTTATTTTCAGTTAAGCTGGGTTTTTTGAAAAGTCTTTAAAAGTGTCCATAGGGAAAGCAGAGAACCGCATCTGCCTGCTTACTGGACTCTAAATATGAAAATGTATTTTAATATTATGATCAAAATGAATGGTTTTCACCAGTAAACAAGTACACGGTACACAGGTAAACAAGGCTGTGATGGTACTGTTGCAATATCACCAAGGTCCAAACTACAGGATTTAGTTGCATTTCAATGTCATTCGAGGAGACAATGCTTGGCTGGTTTAACGTCAGTCATAGTATAGCGCTATATGGGGCATCACCATGTTAATTTTTAACCAATGTGTATGTATTATTTGGTTTTGACAGGTGGCGTCAACCAATTAGGATCGACCAGAAGTCCCTCCTCACTGTTTCTGTCATGTGTTTGTAGTCTTTAAGCAACTCTGGAAGTCCCACCCGCATGCCCGGTCATGTGTATGTAGTTTTTATTGCACTTTTGGAAACCGTGTTCCATGTTTGTAGTTTATCGCATTAAAATGGGAAATTAAACAAATTAAACAATAGTTTTGGTTATTTTTTAATTGATTTGTATTTGAAAAGGGGTAAGATGTTGCATTGCTTTATTACAGAAAATAAAACAGTTAAAAATAATTTTGAAAAACCGGAGTATACAGTTAATTATATACATTTAAAATAAATGGATTGGTATAAATGGGTGAAAAACAAATAAAACACGCTTAAGAAAAAAAAAAAAATTTGAAAAAACAATGGGGTATACATCCGATAGAAAAATCCTACTGGATTTCCAATAGAAAAATCCTGATTGAAAACAACATAAAATAGGGTTCACGGTTAGCTAGATTCAAAATAAATAAATGGTTCGCTATAAATGGTTGAAAACAAAATAAAACACGCTTTTAAGATAAAAAATACGTTTAAAAAAACAGGGGTTATACAGTTAGTTATATTCAAAAAAATAAATGGATCTGTATAAATGGTTGAAAACAAAAAGCTATATAATGCGGAAAAATAAAGCAAGTTTGAAGGAGTTGAAATGCTAAAGCAGAGAAGGGTGTCTGTTGAAAAAAAGCCATCAAAACAAAATAATACAAATCACAGTTATTTGCAGCTGTTGAGGCGATGTTAGACTCTTAAAGAAAGTTGCTTAAAGAAAAAAAATAAAAATTTAAAAATGCAGCAAACCTTAAACACCTCTGCGCTTCAAGGAGTCTGAGGCAAACAGAACTATGCACGAACAACGCAAACTAATCCTTGGACCACTGTATGGGGAGGAGGGGGTTTGTCGGCCGGCCCTCCTGTTTAGAAGATATCCCTAACCAATGGGTGTATGGGACCTGTTTGAAAATGTTTTGTTATGATTGTACCTCTCCAGCTGCTGCCTATTTTTTTTTACACTACTGTTCAACCCGTTTCCTTTTAAATACTGGACACTCGTAAGTAATTATTATCTTCATTCAGGTTTACATGCTCTGTTGAATAAATTGTGTGTATCAAGACCTCAGATGTACTTTTCACTGAAGCATAGACTATGTGTTCTTAATATCCAGGCATGCCCAAATGTTATGCCCGACTCATTTTTAATTAGGGATTTACAGTCTATTAGGGCAAGGTTAATGAACTCAAAGCATGTCAAATAAACATAAAGTTTGATGTAGAAATTATAAATGAATCAATGAACGAATGAATAGTTCAAGGAGCGATGGATGAATACAGTATCACATCATGAACTGGTACGTGCATTTTCAAGGAGGCACAAAAATGAGAAATGGGTTCAGAATTTGTGTTTATAAACCAGTTGAATGAACATACATGTGTAAACAGAAAATAGAATGCAATCGTCTTCATTGCTGAGATGTTTGCTGAGGTATTGCTTGACTGACAAGGGATGGGATGGTGGAAAGGATTCAGGCCAGTGATGGAGGTGGTGGTCGCATAAAAGGAAATGACAGTATCTGTGAGTACAGTGCTGTATTTATAGTACATGTAGGGGGCAGAGACAAGCAATTGTGGTTTAATTGAAGGCAGGGCTTGTCTCTGAGCCTCTTAAAACTACAACTAAGATTTAATTTCAATTTTCCATTTTACTTTGACCATTTTTGGCTCCGCCTCAAGTCTCAAACAAATAAGACAGATAATTACTGCCATACATTCATCTTTAGTTTAATTTCCCATATGACTAATTAGAAGTTGACTACTGTAACAGATAAAATATTCAAGTAATTTAAATTCAGTTTTAGGAAAGGTCCTCTCACAAGTCACATTTGGAATGTGACAACACATACTTTCCTGCATTCATTTTCTCGTTCAATACATACCATTGCTTTATCTGGTTCTCAATCGGCAGCGTGCAAAAAATATCTATAACTGAGATTTGAAAACTTCTGACTGGGAGACTAGGAGATGTATCCACCAGCTTATCCACTTTAAAAAGAGCAAATGTGGGCCCATTTACAGGAACTTGCAAAATAACTTTTGGTCTGAGGTTGCTTTTTGTTGGATAACCAAATCCCTGAACTGAGCCCTTTTTAGCCTTTTCTTTTAGGTGTGAAATTGCTTTTGGCTGCCCTGACTGCTGCAAAAACAGTCCGCCCGTCCTCCTAAAATTCATCACTGAGAGAAGACATTGTCAACTAGGAGACCTTGTTGGCAAGGGTCAGTGGGGCTTGTATGGTTGGCTGCGCTGGTGTCTCCGTTTGGTTGGGAAGGCTAATCCTTATTAATTAACAATTAATGGATGGAGAACATCTGTAAATAGTTTAATCTGAGTTTTTAAATATCTATTTTTTAAAATATCTATTTTTTATGTGTTATTTATTTGTATTAAAATGCAACCAATAAAAAAAAGAATAGCCTTATTAATACATTTACCAGGTTTGTACTTAAATGTTAACAATGTTTTTAAGAAGTTTGTTAGGTCAAAAACAATTTATTGTAACTGGGACATAGGTATTGTCCTCTGAGAACATGGGATTGTATTGATTACACATTAGATTGGTAAAACCAGTAGTGGCTGCGGGCAGCTGCAGGGCACACTACTCAAAGTAAATGAATCCACAGTTTATTTAAGCTTACCTGACTATGTTTTCCCAAGTCTCCTTGCCCCAGGGCACTGCACTATCATGGTGTCAGAATCAAATGTTACTAGTAAATAATATTTGATTACAAAAAAATATATATATTTTCCTCGCTGAGCACTGTAAAACACAAAGCTGTTTAAGCCGTCTGACCTGGAAAACACACACTGCAGACGTGCTGTTGGAAAATACCCTTCTGAGAACAGTGAACAAAGCCTCTGAAAATTACAAAAATCTATATTTTTTCATGTCTAAAGCATTAAATCTGCCATACTCGGATGTAGGAAACATTCTCAACTGAGGCAGTTTATTAGACCTACTGTATGTGCATGTAATCCATGTGCTAATATCCTGGATGGTGAATAGAAGCCACTAGCTTGCTTGACACTGAAGAGGGTATTACATTAATACAGACAGGAAAGGCAAACCCAAAAAGCTGTACAGAGAGATATGGGGAAGAAAAACAAAAAAAAAGATGAATGGAGGAAAAAGAAAAAAAGCAAGTGCCAGAAATGACATGAGAGATAATGCTAATGAATGGGTACAGAGAAGAAGGAAGCACCATGCCTTGTGTTCAGAAGGAATTGCTGGGCACAACGCAACAAAAGACAGGAAGTGAGAATCCAAGTTTAGACAGTAATAATAATAATAATAATAATAGGGGAGCTGGGAGTCTGGTATAAATTCAAAGCATGTTTTTTGTTTAACATGTGATTGCTTGACTATCATTTACTGCAAATAGTTTTAATTATTAAAACTTAATTATTACTTTGGTGATAAGTAAAAGTTGCATGTTGTACTTTTCTTTTTGCAAGAATCACATTTAATCTATAATAATATTTTCTGACTATGCCACCCTGCAGTTTAATGAAACAATGGAAACTCTATTTAAATATTTCACTCCATGGGGGTACACCAGCATAGGTTCTGTACATCTTAAGCCCAGGGAAACACCCAAACATGCAAACACAATAAATGTATGTAACTACCCTGCTTTACATAGAATTAATATATACATTTGTCTTTCCATGTACCACATACATACTAGTTATAAGTGTAGTGGATAACTTTGCCTGCTTTTAACTTTTTTTTTTATTAGAAGTGCTTAGAATTTACAAAAAGATGTTAGTTAGAATCTGTTTGAATAAAAATTACAATAGATTGAATATGCACTCTTGCTACCCCTGTAGGTAGGTTTGAAGCTCTGTAGAATGGTTCTTTGATAAAGTGGTTAGAATGTTTTCTTGGGGAGACCCTTTTTTCCAAGCCTTTGCCTGTTACTTAAACACAAAGAACACAGGCAGAAATCTGTTGTAGCGTGGACAAATAAAACACTTCATAGAAACACACAGCGATTACAAAATAAACCACTATTTAATAAACATAATATTTCTTTCTATAAAAACAAGGAGCTTTCAAAAGGAATACCATATGGACAATTGACATTGCTAGTGATTTTCATGATAGCCATGATTATCTTCCAGAAACGTCATTGACAAGAAATGATATTATAAACAGTATGATTTAGAACAATTGTATTTCATTTTGATTGGTTTGTCTGGCTGAAATCTTTATCAGTGTCTTTATCAGGAATCTTACAATATTTGCTTGGTGTGTGTTGTTTTATTCACTGGTTGAATAACCCAATGATAGCAATTGCCAATAGTACCCACATCAATAGCAAAACATGTGTGTATTTATATATTTTCACTTTTTGTGTTGCATGTTCCTTGAACTGCCTTGCCCTGCCGCTGGTTCTAGCGCAAATATGTGCAGCTGGAATGCGTAACAGGAGACGTATTGCTAGGCAACCAATTGAGCAGTTAGGCTCGCCCGGCACAGAGCTGATCGAGGGGTCCGGATTGGCTGGGGGGGGGGGGGGGGGGTGCACAGGGAGGCTGCGTGCAACTCAAAAAGTGCTTGCGTCACAGCTCGAGGCTACTGCATGGCCATAGCCATACTGATGGGTGCGGAGCGAAAGCTTGCTCTATTTACATCGAGGAGGAGAGAGTCCGCTCTGTGGAGAGAAAACACCTACTGCTCTGTGTCTGATTCAGTATAATTCAGTGATGACTGAATACTGTTGTTTTTCTTTCTTTCTTTTCACTCCATAAAGCTTTATTACAAGTTTTTTTAAGGAAAGAGCCTGTAATCCAAAATGTTAATAAAACTATTTCTGTTACGTTTAGCTTTTAATGGCTTAGTAACAAGGGTTGAAAAAGTGCTTTGTACAATGTTGCCGTCAAATTTATAAATCCTACAACCAATGTAAATAAAAGGATTTCATAGAGGCTAGACTATAATTTAATGCCAGAATTTGTTTTTATTGTATGTCTAAATCCATGGATATTGTGCTCATGTGGTTCACAGTTTTGGTGATTGTTTTGTTCCCTGTAAGAGTTCCGGAACACCCCACGCTGTTGTCAAGTTATATTAAAGATGAACACCCAAGAATGTTTACAAAACCGCATCTCTCTAATTGGTACAGTATAACAAAATTCTTCAATATCCAGTATATTATTTTAGTCTTCATCATTTGGTTTTCCAAACTTCACTTTCTCTTTGACTTTAGTTTTAGGCCCTTAACACTGTGCACCCCAAAGTCATTCTAAAAAAATTAAATCAAATTACATTAACTTCAAAATTCAAATGTTATTCATAACACTCATCCATTTTAAGTTAGTTGAACATTCAAATTTACTTTAGTTGTTCAAACGTAAATGGTTTAAGTAAAATCAGAGGACTAGATTCCCATCAGCCCTTGCGGGACTTGTAGAATTTATTTTTGGAATTGTTTACTGTGTTGTTGTTTTGTCTATATGCGGTTGCACAAGTGTGTTGCGTTAGCTTGTTTTTTGTGCCCCTGCTTGCTCACTTACATGTGTTCTCACTTGTGTTGTGTGTAGCAACCCCCGTTCGGAGGTCAGTCTGTGGATGTGACCTCCCTCCCTTCTCCCTCTGTCTACATCTCTGCATCTGCTTGGTTCCAGTACTTGTAAATGCTGTCATAAGTGCATAAGCAGAAGTATAGCACTGACAGCTAATAAAATAAATAAAATAAAAATGTTCAAACTAACTTGACTGTTAAAAGTAAATCTAACTCAAATGGATTAAGTTACCTGGATATACATGGTATGAGTTTAGTCAGCCCCAGAGAAAGTTGTTGTCTTTTCTTGGCAGTCAGTCATGTTGCTGGTTGTGTATTCTGGCAGATGTCTTTGTTGTCTTCTGTCAGCAGACAGTCACGTTGCTCTTTGTGTACTCAGGTAGCCACATCTTTTGTTGGAATACGGTAAGTATAATACAAACATATAAGCCCTTAAGATATCAGTTTTCCAAATCAGATCTAAATATTGCGGTTGTTTAAGTTGACCCTCCCTAGTGTTTTAAATATTTTTTACAGGCAGAAAAACATTCAAAGAGACTTGCATGCATGGTTAGATATTTGGTTGTTGGTTTTATGAATGCTAAACAGTTCTGGTATTTAGATCTGTCTGTGCTGGGAAAACTACAAAAAAAAAAAAAAAAAAACTCAACACAGCAGGTTTGTCAAATTATAACATAATATAGTATGAAGCAGAGACACTTTGTCTGTACACCGTGCTCTCAGAACATGACACCACCTTGTCATACAAGGCAGTGAAAGGGTTCTTGTTTTGTCTAGTCTGTAATATATGTGTTCACTGTTACGTTTTCTTCTAATTGGGAGTATGGAACTTGACAATGAATGATAATCATTTTTTTTTAAAATCAGTTTTGTCCCTGAAGCAGTTCTACCTCTGAGGCAGATTTGATAAAAGCTCACAGTCTAATAACATCAAACAGGTACATTCCTCCCCCAAGGCAGACTCTTGGGTGATCTTTGAAATCCAGTGCTTCTGTAATAGATATTCAGTCACGAAACTCATTCCATCGATTATTTATTAAAACACAGACTAGACAACACACAGACTAGACAACACTTAAACTCTAAATCAATTATTGTAAGGTGACATTGCTTTTATGTTGGGAAATATTTTTAAGAAAAATAAAAAACTGAAATATCTTGCTTGCATAAGTATTCAACCCCCACACATTAATATTTGGTAGAGCCACCTTTCACTACAATAACAGCTTTAAGTCTTTTCGGGTAAGTATGTACCAGCTTTGCACACAGTGCCGGAGTGATTTTGGCCCATTCTTCTTGGCAGATTTGCTCCAGGTTGTTCAGGTTGGTTGGACGACGTTTGTGGACCGCAATTTTCAAATAGTGCCACAGATTCTCAATGGGATTGAGATCAGGACTTTGACTGGGCCACTGTAGTACATTAAATTTTTTGTTCTTGAGCCACTCCAATGTTGCTTTGGCCTTGTGCTTGGGATCATTGTCCTGCTGAAAGGTGAATTTCCTCCCAAGCTTCAGTTTTTTAGCAGACTGAAGCAGATTCTCTTGCAGTATTTTCCTGTATTTTGCTCCATCCATTCTTCCTTCAATTGTAACAAGATGCCCAGTCCCTGCTGATGAGAAGCATCCCTACAGTATGATGCTGCTACCACCATACTTCACTGTAGGGATGGTGTGTCTTGAGGCATGGGCAGTGTTAGGTTTGCACCACACATAGCGCTTTGAGTTTTGGCCAGAAAGCTCTATCTTGGTCTCATCTGACCACAAAACCTTTTCCCACATTGCAGCTGGGTCACTCTCATGCTTTCTGGCAAACTCCAGACGTGCTTTCAGATGGTACTTTTTGAGTAACGGCTTCTTTCTTGCCACCCTCCCATACAGGCCAGTGTTATGCAGAGCTCTTGATATGGTTGACTGGTGCACCATTACTCCACTCCCAGCCAATGAACTCTGTAGCTCCTTCAAAGTGATTGTTGGCCTCTCTGTGGCTTCTCTCACAAGTCTCCTTCTTGTTTGAGCGTTGAGTTTTGAGGGACGGCCTTTTCTTGGCAGTGCCTGGGTGGTGTGATGCAGCTTCCACTTCCTGATTATTGATCCAACTGTGCTCACTGGGATATCCAAACACTTGGATATTATTTTGTACCCTTTCCCTAATCTATGCATTTGTATTACTTTATCTCTAACTTCTGTAGAATGCTCTTTGGTCTTCATTTTCCTTCAGATTCACAGCCTTACCAGTGATCCTTCAACAGTGGGAAAAAAAAACAAAAAACTCTGGTGACCTTATATTTGCGGGGAGGTATCCCACAAAGTTTTTATCCAGAAAATGTGACAGCAACTTTAATGGTTCACAGTGGAGGCCAATGGTAAGGTAATTGTGTCCTCGTTAGGGCAATTTCTTTCATCGGTGCAAACTGGGAGCTTCCACAGCACAGGGGTTGAATACTTATGCAAGCAAGATATTTCAGTTTTTTTATTTTTCTTAAAAATATTTCCCAACATAAAACCAATGTCACTTTACAATAATTGATTCTGAGTTTCAGTGTTTAATAATAAAATATCAAACAGAACGAAATTTCAATGTACCATTTGTAATTCGATAATATGAGAGAATTGGTCAGGGGTCTGAATACTTTTGCAAGGCGCTTGGACTTTTCCACATTTTATTGTGTTACAACATAGAATCAAAATGTGACACAAAAAATGATGTCAAAGTGAAAAATAACATTTTTGAAAACCACTGAATATAACGCCTTCCATAGTGGACCAAAGCACTTTACAGAAGTAGGTTGTGAATTGTGCATTATATGCAGAGTCACATACAATAGAACATTGATTTAACATCTCATCTGCTGGATGGAGCACAAGTAGGTTAAGTGACATGCTCAGGGGCACACACTGAGTCAGTGGCAGAGGAAGAACCGGTAACTTTGTGGTTTCAAGCCCTGGACTTTAACCACTTGACCACACTGCTTCCTAATATACCATAAATGCAGGGAAAAAAACCTGACCGACATAAAGATGTATGCATAAATAAATACATCATCATCATCATCATCATCATCATCATAATAATAATCTGTAGGTCTTGTCAGGTTGTGGCTGTTTTTAGAATTAGCTGGAAAAATGTAAAACACTGCATGATTTTTTTAAACTTTTGGCATTAGTGCATACCCACGGTATAATGCGTTCTTGAAACTACATAATATTTGTTTTGGAGCTAAAGCAAATGTCTCACAGGGGATTGACTTTGAAAGGCAAGTATCTCATGTTTTAAAAACCAGTTACGTTAATTAACTGATTTGTTTTGAAGTTGACATCCTTTTGGTGTTAAGATGTATATCGGTAAACATTCTTCTTCTTCGCAAGCATCTGAGCCTCTGTTCAACAGCATGAGTTTGGCAAAGTACTGGAGTTCTGCAACTTTGATATAATTACCATTAAGTATGTTACAGAAGTATGTTAAAAGCATCACAAAAGCACAAAAGATTATAATCCTATAGTACTCTATAGACTTATTCACTATATTCTGTAGCAATCTGAAAATTAGTCAACAGACAATTACAAGGTTCTATAGTGTACAGACTTCCATGGGAGACATTCTATAGTTATATAGTATTATTATTATTATTATTATTATTATTATTATTATTATTATTATTATTATTCTTAATTATGTGTGCTAAATTATTTTAGCCCCATTTTTCTCACGAATTTAGAATACAGGTACTTACTGTCCTCCAGTACACAACCAAGTCAGTTGCCTGGTTACACCCATGAGCTCCACAACAGGTGGCTACTGGCTCCTGGAGGACAAAGGCCAGCCATGCAGGTGTTTCCTTTGACCTCATTAGGCAGTTGGCCAGCAGTATCCACTGATAATTTTGCCTCCCTAATCGTCTATAGCGGAATCCCAGCGATGATCAACTTGGGTGCAGCCAGGACACACTCAAGAACCAACAATTGTTATTGATATCTATGGTCAACATTTCCATAGAATTTCATGGTGGACAGAATTCTGTGGATTTCTTTCGATTTCTATGGTTAGAATTTCTATGGAGTTCTATAGCGGCCATATATCTATAGATTTCTGTAAGTTTAACTAGGTGATATTTTTTCATTTCTGCAAAGTTCAAAAGATTTCTTCAGTTGTCTAAGCTATGTTTATGGTATAAGCTTTGGTCACTTCGAAACAGAATATACTGGAGGATATTATACTTACTTTTTTTCATTGTTTCTCAGAATGCCATCTCATTTTGGATATCAGATTAGTAAATGTTTTATTCATTGAATTTTCATTGTGCTAACTCAATCGCAAAAATCAGTGTGCAAGTAGAGTAATATGTCCTGTATATCACATCAGAGAAAAATAAAAAAGAGAAATAACATTTTTAAATTCACACAAACAAAAACCTCAACATAACATAAACGAGACACTGTTACATAATATCAGTTTGCCCAATTGCAGTCTCTGGAGATCTGGAGCAGCATATGGTGGGTGCACAGTAGTATTCTCCAAGTGCAAACGTATAACTGTAAGCCTGTATCATGACAAAACACAAATAGAAAATGGGAAAGGGATGCAGGTACTACCACTCTAAGCAGACCAGAGAATAAGAACATTAGAAAAACATACGAAAGGTTACAAACAAGAGGAGGCCATCAGCCCATCTTGCTCGTTTGGTTGTCAGTAGCTTATTGATCCCAGAATCTCATCAAGCAGCTTCTTGAAGGATCCCAGGGTGTCAGCTTCAACAACATTACTGGGGAGTTGGTTCCAGACTCCCACAATTTCCTGTGTAAAAAAGTGCTTCCTATTTTCTGTTCTGAAAGCCCCTTTGTCTAATCTCTATTTATGACCCCTGGTCCTTGTTTCTTTTTTCAGGTCAAAAAAAGTCCCCTGGGTCGACAGTGTCAATACCTTTTGGAATTTTGAATGCTTGAATCAGATCACCACATAGTCTTCTTTGTTCAAGACTGAACAGATTCAATCCTTTTAGCCTGTTTGCATATAACATGCCTTTTAAACCAGGAATAATTCTGGTCACTCTTCTTTGCACTCTTTCTAGAGCAGCAATATCCTTTTTGTAGCGAGGTGACCAGAACTGAACACAATATTCTAGATGAGCTTCCCCACATTGTCTAGATGAAGACATTTCTGAGTCAACAAAAACTGTGAGGTCTTTTTCATAGATTCCTTCTTTAATTTCAGTATCGCCCATATGATATTTATAATGCACATTTTTATTTCCTGCGTGCAGTACCTTACACTTTTCTCTATTAATTTAACAAGTTTGCTTACTACACCAGAATCTAAATCATTAATGTAGATTGGGAATAGCAGAGGACCTAATATTGATCCCTGTGGTACTCCACTGGTTACCACACTCCATTCTGAGATTTTTCCTCTAATCAGTACTTTCTGTTTTCTACATGTTAACCACTCCAAATCCATGTGCATGCATTTCCTTGAATCCCTATTGTGCTCAGTTTGAGAATTAATCTTTTATGCAGGACTTTGTCAAAAGCTTTCTGGAAATCTAAATAAACCATGTCATATGCTTTGCAACTATCCATTGTTGATGTTGCATCCTCAAAAAAATCAAGCAGGTTAGTTAGACACAAGCTCCCTTTCCTAAAACCATGCTGACTGTCTCATAAGAACATAAGAACATAAGAAAGTTTACAAACGAGAGGAGGCCATTCGGCCCATCTTGCTCGTTTGGTTGTTAGTAGCTTATTGATCCCAAAATCTCATCAAGCAGCTTCTTGAAGGATCCCAGGGTGTCAGCTTCAACAACATTACTGGGGACTCCACTGAAAAAAGTCCCTTGGGTCGACACTGTCAATACCTTTTAGAATTTTGAATGCTTGAATTAGGTCGCCACGTAGTCTTCTTTGTTCAAGACTGAACAGATTCAATTTTTTTAGCCTGTCTGCATATGACATGCCTTTTAAGCCCGGAATAATTCTGGTCGCTCTTCTTTGCACTCTTTCTAGAGCAGCAATATCTTTTTTATAGCGAGGTGACCAGAACTGCACACAATATTCAAGATGAGGTCTTACTAGTGCATTGTACAATTTTAACATTACTTCCCTTGATTTAAATTCAACACTTTTCACAATGTATCCGAGCATCTTGTTCCTTTTTTATAGCTTCCCACATTGCCTAGATGAAGACATTTCTGAGTCAACAAAAACTCCTAGGTCTTTTTCATAGATTCCTTCTCCAATTTCAGTATCTCCCATATTATATTTATAATGGATTTCCTGTGCAGTACCTTAAGCTTAAATCATTTGCCATGAAGTTCTGAATCTTGTCTAGATCATTTTGAATGACCTTTGCTGCTGCAACAGTGTTTGCCACTCCTCCTATTTTTGTGTCGTCTGCAAATTTAACAAGTTTGCTTACTATACCAGAATCTAAATCATTAATGTAGATTAGGAATAGCAGAGGACCTAATACTGATCCCTGTGGTACACCACTGGTTACCACACTCCATTCTGAGGTTTTTCCTCTAATCAGTACTTTCTGTTTTCTACATGTTAACCACTCCCTAATCCATGTACATGTGTTTCCTTGAATCCCAACTGCGTTCAGTTTGAGAATTAATCTTTTGTGCGGGACTTTGTCAAAAGCTTTCTGGAAATCTAAATAAACCATGTCATATGCTTTGCAATTATCCATTATCGATGTTGCATCCTCAAAAAAATCAAGCAAGTTAGTTAGGCACGATCTCCCTTTCCTAAAACCATGTTGACTGTCTCCCAGTACCCTGTTACCATATAGGTAATTTTCCATTTTGGTCTTATTATAGTTTGCATATAATAGAAGTCAGGCTTACTGGTCTGTAGTTACCTGGTTCAGTTTTGTTTCCCTTTTTGTGGATCGGTATTACGTTTGCAATTTTCCAGTCTGTCGGTACCAGCCCTGTGTCAAGAGACTGCTGCATATCTTGGTTAGCGTTTGCAATTACTTTTTCATTTCTTTGAGTACTACTGGGAGGATCTCATCCGGCCCAGGGGATTTGTTTATTTTAAGAGCTCCTAGTCCCTTTAACACTTCTGCCTCAGTTATGCTAAAGTTATTTAAAACTGGATAGGAACTGGATGACATGTGGGGACACTCCCAGGACACTGTTACCATATAGATATTTTTATTTTATTTTTGATCCTATTATAGTTTCCTTAAGTTTACATATAATAGAAATCTCGCTTTTTGGTCAGTAGTTACCTGGTTATGTTTTGTACCCCTTTTTGTGGATCAGTATTTCGTTTGCAATTCTCCAGTCTGTTGGTACAACCCCTGTCTCAAGAGACTGTTGCATGATCTTAGTTAGTGGTTTGTAAATAACTTCTTTCATTTCTTTAAGTACTATTGGGAGGATCTCATCCGGCCCAGGGGATTTGTTTATTTTAAGAGCTCCTAGTTCCTTTAACACTTATGCCTCGGTTATTTTAAAGCTGGATAGGAAAAGGTTGACGTGGAGCATGTTGTCCATATCCTCCTTTGTAAAAACTTCTGAAAAGTAATCATTTAATATATTTGCTTTTTTTTTCTTTGTCTGTGATTTTGCCATTGGTATCTCTTAAACATTTAACCTCCTCTTTGAATGTTCTCTTGCTGTTGTAATATTGGAAAAACATTTTGGAATTGGTTTTAGCCCCCTTAGCAATGTTCATTTCTATTTCTCTCTTGGCCTTTCTAATTTCTTTTTTGACTTGCATTTTCAGTTCCATGTACTCTTTCTGTGTACTTTCTTTTTGGTCCATTTTTAACACTCTGTAAAGTGCCTTTTTTTGCTGAATATTTTTTTTTTTTAATTGATCTATTAAACCATTTTGGCAATTTAGTTTTACATTTAGATTTGTCTACTTTAGGGATGTAATTGTTTTGCGCCTCTAGTACTACATTTTTGAAGAACAGCCATCCTTTTTCTGTTTTGTTTTCTCTATTTTACTCCAATCTACTTCTATTAGTCTCTGTTTCATACCTTCAAAGTTTGCTTTTCTAAAATTGTAAACCTTAGCTTTAGTTATTACTTTTGAGGTTTTAAAAAGCACTTCAAATGAGACCATGTTGTGGTCTGAGTTTGCTAGTGGTTCTTTGACCTCTATTTTAGTTATTTGTCTTCATTATTTGAAAATATGTTTTTGGGGGTAGCCCAAAAAAACGTTTTTGGTGGTAGCCAGTAACCCTCCTTGTACTGCTGTCTGGAGTACAAGGTTAGATTAGCCATGTCTGTGTGGTTTAAATCCTATTTGAACCAAGTTGCTGATATTAGCTGGGGACCCATTAGAGGGCTGCCTCTAAGGGAGTCAGTAGAGGCTAACTGACTTAAATAGCATCTATGACAACTACTGGCCAAGCATCCAACAAGTCCAGATGGAGACTTTTTTATTACTTTTTTTTTTTTTTTTTTTTTATGCATTCATGCATAGGAATTAAATTATACAATAAACCCTCCAGAATGCTACTGGTATAATTGTATTATTTTCAGAGTATTCATAATATCACATCACATTTAAAAGATAATCAAATCAGAAATATGCATAATTTTAAAAAGAGGAAAGCTGCACAAATATTATGCTTGTCTTATTGCTTTAATATTCATGCCTAGTTTTATGGTTGACACCAAGTGAATTAAAAAATAAAAACACACCATCATGAGGTCAAAATACATTTAGAATAATATTAAAAAAATAACTATTACATATCAGTAAGGCTGTTCTATTTTACACTTTAACAAAGTTTTCCCTTCCATAATGTTGCACAGAACTAATAACAAATAAAACAGCAAGATGCTGCTTTTGCTGAACTTCCCTTTCCCACACTCTCTAAGCCCGCTAAATCCCTGGAATCCTGTCAAATCTGATTTCTGTAAAACATTATTTGTAATTCGGAGAGCGTTTTATGTATCCTATTCACATAGGGAAAGCTATTCTTGCCACTGGAAGCCAGCATTCCTTATATCTTTTTATTCTATTCTAAATAATTAAATGCATTTTGCCTGCCCCCAGTTGTTAAGGAATCTCTCCTAGAAGTGCCCTTTTGATCCTTCACAAACACAATTACAGTGTTAATGGTCCCAGCAGAACATCTTGTGTACAAGTATGTCTCTTTGTGTAGCTTAATGCAATTAAATTAAGCAATTAAATCCTTCTCCTTAAAGAAAATCAAGACACTGTTAAAGAATCAGGAAGTGCTGAGATTATCTGTCCAGCACGTACAATTTTTGCCCTCAGTGCATTTAGATCATATAGTGCACTGTTTAAGTCATTAAATAATTTGCTCATCATTAGTGTGTGTGTTTTTTTAAAGATAATATTGAAGAAAAAAAAAGTTTCTGCAAGCAAGGTATAAATAACAGTAAATACTCTCACTTATGGAATAAGCCTTTTATGTGCAGTTTATTTAGAACATGCCAGATATCCTTTGCCATTTCCTTCTTTATTTAGGAATGGTAGTTCCTCATGCCAAGTTATCAGCGTAGCATGAGAATCTGTCCACCTCTCTGGGATTTGAACCTACAGCCTTCAGTTTGCAAGTGTGTTGTGTTACTGTCAGTGCTACACAATTAGTTGAGACAAACACTATTTTGAAAGATGAAGTCAGCCAGCTGAGAATTCTCAGGACACACATTTTTGAGATTTCTTGAGTCATCATTCAGTTTCATCATCAACACCATCATAATTTTGAGATTTTGATCTTGAGCTCTGAAAATTTTTGGTTTCCTGTCAATATAACGGACAGGGCTAGGTCAGCCAGGGTATCCTCGGCTCACCGCGCACCAGTGACTCCTGTGGTCTGGCCGGGCGCCTGCGGGCTTGCCTGTAAGCTGCCCAGAGCTGCGTTGTCCTCCAACGCTGTAGCGCTGGGTGGCTGTGTGGTGATTCTGCAGTGTGTAAAATCTTCGCCACTCCTGAGTCAGCGCAGGGGTGGTAGCGGTGAGCTGAGCCTAAAAATAATTGGACACGACAAAATTAGGGAGAAAATAATGAATAATAATTGGCGACGACTAAATTTAAAAAAAGAAAAAAACAAACATTAAAAGTGATCTAGCTATGTGTTTTACCTCTGAATTTAATTATTTGTCTAAAGATATAAAGCGAATATTTTTCAAACATTGGGATAAAAAGTGATCATTCCTTGAATTCGATAACAGATCAATTGCCCTGCATTGTCTTTAAACGTGCAAAAAACATTGAAGACAAAATGATTCATTCATTGAGTCCAAAAGTAGACAAATAAATTAAATGGTTATGTAATCCACCAGATGGTAATTTTAAATATGGCCACTGTGTCCACTGCTGAAACACTGTAAATACTAAAACTATTAATCACCCACAATTGGGTAAAGAGATACAAATTCAAGGTTTCATCAACTGTAATGCCACAGGAGTAATTTATATTTTAATCGAACTAGTTTACATAGCTCAAATGAAAAGAGCCTTAAAAATAAGAGTCTCTGAACATAAAGCAGCAAGTAGGAGCCAATAGCCAAACACTATAAAAAAAAAAGCTAGTCAGGGATCATCTCCACACCCATTGTGATTTGTGGGGGTGGAGAAAGTAACTACCAGCTCGAGGTGGAAATTTGACACTTAAGTTACTACGGACAGAAGTAAAAAACATTAGAACCAATTGGTCTCAATGACAGAGTCAATTTGTTTTCTTTAATTTGAAATCTCTGATTTAAGTCAGATATGTCAGTTACATTAGGTTGAAGTATTTTCAACCTTGATAGTTTCTACTGTATGTATTTGTGGTATACTGTTGATGAAATAATATGAAATCATAATAGAATTTGGATATGTCAATTGCATTATGCTGAATCAATTATATTTATTTAAAAAAATTACACTTTAATTTATGTGGCAGATTGCACTGAACATATCTAGCACCTGGGAAGGGCACTCATTCTTTCTGATTGGGATGGGATCAGCCAGGCAGAATACCAGAAGGAAAATAAACTTGACCACACTGCTATGTCGGGCAGTGAACATTGTTGTAAATACATAGTTGTGAATACAGTTGGTAAATCTACAAGAAGTAATGTGCCAAAATAAACGTGCTTTAAACAAGGTGATAAACTAAAAAATGACAACATAAGAACATAAGAACATAAGAAAGTTTACAAACGAGAGGAGGCCATTCGGCCCATCTTGCTCGTTTGGTTGTTAGTAGCTTATTGATCCCAAAATCTCATCAAGCAGCTTCTTGAAGGATCCCAGGGTGTCAGCTTCAACAACATTACTGGGGAGTTGATTCCAGACCCTCACAATTCTCTGTGTAAAAAAGTGTCTCCTATTTTCTGTTCTGAATGCCCCTTTTTCTAAACTCCATTTGTGACCCCTGGTCCTTGTTTCTTTTTTCAGGCTGAAAAAGTCCCTTGGGTCGACACTGTCAATACCTTTTAGAATTTTGAATGCTTGAATTAGGTCGCCACGTAGTCTTCTTTGTTCAAGAAGAACAGATTCAATTCTTTTAGCCTGTCTGCATATGACATGCCTTTTAAGCCCGGAATAATTCTGGTCGCTCTTCTTTGCACTCTTTCTAGAGCAGCAATATCTTTTTTATAGCGAGGTGACCAGAACTGCACACAATATTCAAGATGAGGTCTTACAAGTGCATTGTACAGTTTTAACATTACTTCCCTTGATTTAAATTCAACACTTTTCACAATGTATCCGAGCATCTTGTTAGCCTTTTTTATAGCTTCCCCACATTGCCTAGATGAAGACATTTCTGAGTCAACAAAAACTCCTAGGTCTTTTTCATAGATTCCTTCTCCAATTTCAATATCTCCCATATGATATTTATAATGTACATTTTTATTTCCTGCGTGCAGTACCTTACACTTTTCTCTATTAAATGTCATTTGCCATGTGTCTGCCCAGTTCTGAATCTTGTCTAGATCATTTTGAATGACCTTTGCTGCTGCAACAGTGTTTGCCACTCCTTCTACTTTTGTGTCGTCTGCAAATTTAACAAGTTTGCTTACTATACCAGAATCTAAATCATTAATGTAGATTAGGAATAGCAGAGGACCTAATACTGATCCCTGTGGTACACCGCTGGTTACCACACTCCATTCTGAGGTTTTTCCTCTAATCAGTACTTTCTGTTTTCTACATGTTAACCACTCCCTAATCCATGTACATGTGTTTCCTTGAATCCCAACTGCGTTCAGTTTGAGAATTAATCTTTTGTGCGGGACTTTGTCAAAAGCTTTCTGGAAATCTAAATAAACCATGTCATATGCTTTGCAATTATCCATTATCGATGTTGCATCCTCAAAAAAATCAAGCAAGTTAGTTAGGCACGATCTCCCTTTCCTAAAACCATGTTGACTGTCTCCCAGGACCCTGTTACCATATAGGTAATTTTCCATTTTGGATCTTATTATAGTTTCCATAAGTTTGCATATAATAGAAGTCAGGCTTACTGGTCTGTAGTTACCTGGTTCAGTTTTGTTTCCCTTTTTGTGGATCGGTATTACGTTTGCAATTTTCCAGTCTGTCGGTACCACCCCTGTGTCAAGAGACTGCTGCATGATCTTGGTTAGCGGTTTGTAAATTACTTCTTTCATTTCTTTGAGTACTACTGGGAGGATCTCATCCGGCCCAGGGGATTTGTTTATTTTAAGAGCTCCTAGTCCCTTTAACACTTCTGCCTCAGTTATGCTAAAGTTATTTAAAACTGGATAGGAACTGGATGACATGTGGGGCATGTTGTCAGTATCTTCCTTTGTAAAAACTTGTGAAAAGTAATCATTTAATATATTTGTTATTTTTTTTTCTTCCTCTACGATTTTGCCATTTGTATCTCTTAAACATTTAATCTCCTCTTTGAATGTTCTCTTGCTGTTGTAATA
The DNA here is from genome assembly GCF_017654505.1 of Polyodon spathula. Taxonomy (NCBI): domain Eukaryota; kingdom Metazoa; phylum Chordata; class Actinopteri; order Acipenseriformes; family Polyodontidae; genus Polyodon; species Polyodon spathula. The sequence continues at coordinate 10,574,107 of NC_054535.1, forward strand.
TTGGAAAAACATTTTGGAATTGGTTTTAGCTCCCTTAGCAATGTTCATTTCTATTTCTCTCTTGGCCTTTCTAACTTTCTTTTTGACTTGCGTTTGCAGTTCCGTGTACTCTTTCTGCGTACTTTCTTTTTGGTCCTTTTTTTAATGCTCTGTAAAGTGCCTTTTTTCACTGAATATTTTTTTAATTGATCTATTAAACCATTTTGGCAATTTAGTTTTACATTTAGATTTGTCTACTTTAGGGATGTAATTGTTTTGCGCCTCTAGTACTACATTTTTGAAGAACAACCATCCTTCTTCTGTGGGTGTTTTCTCTATTTTACTCCAATCTACTTCTGTTAGTCTCTGTTTCATGCCTTCATAGTTTGCTTTTCTAAAATTGTAAACCTTAACTTTAGTCTTTACTTTTGGGGATTTAAAAAACACTTCAAATGAGACCATGTTGTGGTCTGAGTTTGCCAGTGGTTCTCTGACCTCTGTTTTAGTTATTCTATCTTCGTTATTTGAAAAGACTAAATCAAGGCATGCCTCCCCTCTAGTGGGTGCCTTCACAAATTGTGTTAGGAAGCAGTCATTTGTCATTTCCACCATTTCTATTTCATCCTTCGCGCTACCCACCGGGTTTTCCCATTTTATTTGGGGGAAGTTGAAATCCCCCATTAGTATGGCTTCTCCTTTGCTACACACATTTCTAATGTCATTGTATAACAGATTATTGTCCTCTGCACACACCAGATTATTGTCCTCACCGTCTGAATCTGGCGGTCTATAGCATGCTCCTAAAAGTGAATAAACTACAATATTTAATCAAACTTACAAATGTTAACGTAAACTGAGCAACCCCATTACACATAGATAGAATGTTAGTGTAATATGACAACTGCATGAATCAACAATAATGTTTAATAATATTGTAGCAAACTGCAGTTCCCACAGGCATGTGCATCACACGGGGCGAGGCAATCCACACACAGGCGCACGAACGTGGGACCTCTCATACTAAAGCATATTGTGTTTATCGCTGTACAAGAGAGCCGGCTCCATTGCAAGGAGCATATATCAGGCTTATTTCTTATGTCTTTGTGTGTGTTTACGTCACCTACCAGCCCCGTTGCTTTCTGTGCCGTTGCAGTCAGCTGGCGAAGGTTGGCTGGTCGCGGCTGTCTTTACGTGATTATGCAGATGGATCACTCAAATGTGACGGTCCTGGGCCGGTGTGGCTGTCCCTCACAGAGTCGGTTTCTCTGGACTAGTCTGCTGATTGTTGAAGCAGAACATCTCATTCTCCGGACAACTTCTCTCACAGACAGGCTGCCTTCATCATGTGATCTTCATTACTCAAACGGGACATGGTCATATCGGTCACTGTTCTTGCATTAATTAAAATCATTCAAAATCAATCAAAATCTTTTCGAATGGCTATTTATACAGATTCTTAAATGAACTCATTTTTGGCAATTTTAACTCAACTCAAATAACAAACACTGAGCACCTGGCATTTTTATGAAACCACATGACTTGAGCTCAGTATTTTGTTATTCCAAGGAACAATACTACTCAAACAATCAAGAAACATATCTTCTCACTATTTAAAATGTAAATAACATTTTGCCCAATGAGCTATTGATGTAAAACCTATCTGACAACTGTAAAAGGTATATATAATATATATATATATATATATATATATATATATATATATATATATATATATAGATATATATATGTGTGTGTGTGTGTATATGGCAGGATTTTAACCCTAACTAGTCATACATTCACTCCAACTACATAACTGCTACACTACACAGACTCACATCTTAACCCTTTCAACAGACTAGACTGCTATTTACATTTACCCTAGCCAAACTGAAAAACACAAGCCAATCTACGATCAAGTGTAATGACCAAAGCATCTTTCTTTATTACTCAGTAGAAAATAGATTGATCATATTAGAGAATAGGGCTCTGCAATGTATTGGTCGTTCATGAAACCCTGTGTGTGTGTGGTACACTGATGCTGTCTATTTCTGCTGATTTGTACATTTTTAATACCATTACCCCTTGTGCATTAAAACAATAACAGTGATTTTTTTTTCCACAAAATGTTAGTTTTCTGTTCATTCACTGGCCTACAGCACTGTACCTTTCCCCCTTCAGGCCCACCCATCCTGTTTTTGTGCCAAAGGAAAAGGTTACTGCAAGCGATGACTGATAAAGTTTTCAAACTCTCCTGCAGTTTATTCAGGATCTCAATCATCAGCTCTAGAATTATTGAGCTTTACAGTGCAGGTTGCAGAGGACCAGACAATACAATTACATTTAATGAAGAACTTAAGGCACTTAATGGACCTACATGAAAGCAGCTCTAAGCCAGTGCAATCAGATACAGTGTGATGTGAACCCCTGGTTTAAAATTACATAGTTTGCTGTCTTTTGAAAATGAGTTCAATTGTTTTTTTTGGGTCTAGTGCTTTCCCTACCACCAACAAACACAAATACAGACATAACCCTTAGACAAATCAGACGAAGTGTAAATGGCCCTCTTGCCAGGACACACTTGTAAAAGAGGCCTCGGTCTTAAAGTATGTTTTTTTCCTGGTTAAAGAATGAATAAATTTAATGAAGAATCAACTTCATTGTATAATACTATATAATGCACCTGTTATTTATCCAGACTACATACGATTAATTAGACATTTGTACCGATCATATTTTAGTTTAGCACATCGTGCAATTTAGAGAAACTGTCCAAAAGCTGTAAGTTTGTAGTGAAGCCTGAGGGAGTGCATCTGAAGGTCAATGTATATCTGACAATGGTGAGAATTAATGTGTTGGGTGGTCCTTGGTCAAAATAATCCCAAATGGGGGGGAAAAAGTATATAAATCTGATTTTTTATTAATTTATTTATTTTATTTACTACAGGACACATACCACACATTTTATAGGTAAGAAATAATTATAGGTTCTATTAATAATAAGTAATTATATACTCTGTTTCTGGGCATTCCATATATAAGCACATGGTTCGTTCAGATACCTGAGGGGCTCACTGGGTAAAGGCAGTAAACAGTGTACCTCTGTACCAAGCAGACAATCTAGACTGGGGATCATCACATTGGTCCTGTGGTTCCGGTGAGTTTGGAGAGACAAAATCCACAGGGAATTTCTTTCTTCACCATTGCACAATGGCCCCTACTAGGTGTAGTGTTTGATTTAACAGTGAGATTGGAGTATACCTATTGACCTTAATTTCTCCTGGGCTGTGGTGGGTTACTGCTGCTGTGGGGGAAGATTATTGTAAATACTAAACTAGGGAAAAATAGAGGGATAAAATAATTGGATACTCCACATTTAAAAAAAAAAGTAATGATGATATAGTTTTGTGAGGGTTGATTATAGCTTAACTCAGTTGCATTTATGATGATTGTGTTGGTTTTCATTTCTTTATTTAATCAAGCAAATGATGATGCCAGTAAAACTGACCCTAACCATTAACCACCCATCCTAGTTTTACTTCTTCAAAACGTGAGATGCATAGCTCTGCTCCTAAATTCTGTTGCTGCAATGCTGGCAGTCTGAGTGCTATTCAGTTTGTCATGAACATCTTTTGCCCTCATTACTGGTAGATGAAGAGAGGTCACCAGCCTGATTGGCTTTAACAAACTGGCTATTGAGATGTCTATACTTTTCAGTAATGTTGTATGGCTTTGGTGACCTCCAGACTATTTAACACAGATCATCAGCAGTAGGTCTCTGTTTTTTGGGATTTGAAAGTTTTCCATTAGAGTTCAAAAAGGATTACCATTTATTTTAATTCCAAATAGCTTGAGTATATTTGCTTGTGCAGCTGACAGTGTTTACCCATAGGACAACAAAATAGTTCAACTAGAAATGATTTCTGAAAAACACTATGATTCACATTACTTAAAGTAGCAAATCACTAAAGATGTATTTTAAATGTGTGCTAACCAATCGGAATTCTTAATTATTATTAGCTTATTATTACAACTTCTCTTTTGTAGTGTTGAGAATCTTGTATTTCTTTACATTATTGTTTTTACCTTATTTCATCACATCATGGACCTTTGCTGTACACATGGTATGATTGCAGTTTCAGTAGACCAGTGAGTTTGAACTACAACAAATGAAGTGATTTAGTATTAGTTAGCACTAGCAACCTTATATTTTTTTCCCTATAAATACTAATATTTTTAACAATGTTTTGAAATGTTTAATATTATAATTATACTCATCATAAGTAGAATTCAGCATCGCTTGTTCAGGTGAGTTCAGGCAGACTTAGACCACTTGACTAGAGTCATGTCCTGCTTTGGTACTGGGTTACTCTGCAACCCTTGCAGTCACAGAGAACAATAAAACATATTCAAAAACTACACCAACAACAGATTTTTTCATTTTTATATCTGTTAAAAATAATGGCACTCCAAAATTTGAAACAGCTATGCCAATACACCATTTTTTTAAACATATGTTTCAGCTTGGCTGAAGTCTGTACTGTGACTCTAGACCAGCATTTTGGCTTAGCATTCTGACAAAAGCAATTCAATCTTTTATGCTTCTCAGAAATAAATAACTTCTTCCGGTTGGGTCAAATCTCGTTGCCAGGTTGCAAAATGCGACCTTCAGTCTTAATATGGCGAGTAGATTGTACTGTAAATTCGCCAAGCATTTACTGTACATTCAGCAGAACTTCAGCTCTATAATAAAAAGCTTTCTGCTTCAAAACTGGCGAATCTGCACTTCGTCTTTTGATCTTGCAGAGCCAATCCTTTAGAACCTGTAGAACCAGTCCCCTTTACCTGGATATTGCTGCTCTAGAAAGAGTGCAAAGAAGAGCGATCAGAATTATCCCGGGTTTAAAAGGCATGTCATATGCAGACAGACTAAAATAATTGAATCTATTCAGTCTTGAACAAAGAAGACTATGTGACTATCTGATTCAAGCATTCAAAATTCTAAAAGGTATTGACAATGTCGACCCAGGGGACTTTTTCAACCTGAAAAAAGAAACAAGGACCTGGGGTCACAAATGGAGGTTAGATAAAGGGACATTTAGAACAGAAAATAGAAAGCATTTTTTTACACAGAGAATTGTGGGAGTCAACCAACCAAAACCCCAGTAATTTTGTTGAAGCTGACACCAGAATGGCCTCCTCTCATTTGTAAACTTTCTTATGTTCTTATGTTTCCATAGTTATGCACACTTAGATTCACACGGGAATGATCATTTCAAATTCATTCTGCTTTATGTGCAGTTCATCTGTAAAGAAACAAATAAACTTTAAAATCAGATTTCTTTCCAACTTCAGCTACTTGATAGCAGGTTGACAAGAAGGGATGAAGGTAGTGTTGAGGTGGCTGTGCAGTCCTAAGACTCAGAAAGGGGGATTCAAATTAATGTGACAGTTTTTAAAAATGTCTCTGTGTTGCCGGACATAGCAAGTCAAATTATCATAGAGATATCTTAAAATATTTAAAGATATCTGTAAAACATACATTTTGATAAATCATATATATATATATATAATATTATATATATATATATATATTATATATATATATATATATAGTTACATTTTCTGGTACTTTATGTACAGTAGTTCCCTTGCATTTTATGAATATACTTTACATGTGCTATTGTAAGTATTTGCAGAACCTGTTCTGTCTTTTATGTTTACTGTGAACTAAAATATCACCTAAATTAGCTTCTCTTTTGAAGGCTACAAATGTGGCCTTAAGAAATACTATTTTCAATTTTTCTGAATTATGTAGAATCCGCAAGTGTTTCCAAACTATCTTAGAGTAAGTCATTATTAATGGGACTCTTTTTTACCTTTTTATCTCTATTTTTATAATCTAGTAGATCATCTTTTTTTAGTTTATCCACATTTCTTAACTCCGTCTATCTAATTCTTTCTTTTTTTTAAGATTTGTTTTTAATACATACTTTCTTTTGAGCATATTCTTCATATTCTTATTCCTAGACTCTTTGCGATTGCCCTTTTAGTGTGTATTGGATGTGCAGAGGACATGTGTAAATACTGGTGCATGTCAGTAGGTTTACAGAAGAGATCAGTCTCAATTGAACCTTCTTCAAGCATTACTATGGTATCTAAAAATTCTATTTCTTTTCTTGTCCATTGAAGGTCCACCTTAATATTACTGTGTATTTCATTTGCCATTTTATGAAACTGGAAAAGATATTCTTCTCCATGTGTCAAAACCCCAAAAATATCATCTACAAACTGAATGCATTCTAAAGGCTCTCTTTTCAATTTTCTAAGTAGTTGTTCTTCCCATTTCCCCACATATGTACTGGCAAAATGCATTCCTAATTTAGATCCTATTACTGTACCATCATTTTGTTTGTAATTCTTATAAACTAATGTAAAATAACTTGTTTTTTAAAACTACGCTGATCATGTTCAGCACTTCTGCTGTTGGTATTGATTTATCTTGTCTATTATCTAGTGCTTTTTGACAAGCTTCTAAGTTTCTTTACAAGGGACACTTGGGTACAAGGATTTTATATCCATGCAAAATAAAATTATATTCTCTGCAAGGTTGTGCTTTAGCGATTCAAGTCTTTTTAAAAATTGTGTTGTATCCTTAACATAGCTTTGTAATTTCTCAACGTATGACCTAGGTTATTGTTCTGCTATTTCAGCTATTATGTGTGTTGGATTATCAATCGTGCTGACTATCATTCCCATAGGGTGATTTTCTTTGTGCATTTTAGGATTTCCTCTTGCTAGCCCTGTTCTTGCATTATGTGGCTGCATGTATTTTTTTAATTCTTTTGATATAATGCCTTTTTTGTATAGTCTCTCCGCAATTTCCTTAATCTCTTTTACCGATTTGTTGATCTTATTGCTTTTAAGGTCTACATATAAGAACATAAGAAAGTTTACAAATGAGAGGAGGCCATTCAGCCCATCTAGCTCTTTTGGTTGTTAGTAGCTTATTGATCCCACAATCTCATCAAGCAGCTTCTTGAAGGAGCCCAGGGTGTCTGCTTCAATAACATTACTGGGGAGTTGATTCCAGACCCTGACTATTCTTTGTGTAAAAAAGTGCCTCCTATTTTCTGTTCTGAATGCCCCTTTGTCTAATCTCCTTTGGTGACCCCTGGTCCTTGTTTCTTTTTTCAGGTTGAAAAAGTCACTTGGGTCGACATTGTCAATATCTTTTAGAATTTTGAATGCTTGAATTAGGTCGCTGCGTAGTCTTCTTTGTTCAAGACTGAACAGATTCAATTATTTTAGCCTGTCTGCATATGACATGCCTTTTAAACCAAGAATAATTCTGGTCGCTCTTCTTTGTACTCTTTCTAGAGCAGCAATATCTTTTTTATAGCGAGGTGACCAGAACTGAACACAATATTCTAGATGAGGTCTTACTAATGCATTGTACAGTTTTAACATTACATCCCTTGATTTAAATTCAACACTTTTTACAATGTATCCGAGCACCTTGTTGGCCTTTTTTACAGCTTCCCACATTGTCTAGATGAAGATATTTCTGAGTCAACAAAAACTCCTAGGTCTTTTTCATAGATTCCTTCTCCAATTTCAGTATCTCCCATGTGATTTTTATAATGCACATTTTTATTTCCTGCATGCAGTACCTTAGACTTTTCTCTATTAACTGTCATTTGCCATGTGTCTGCCCACTTCTGAATCTTGTCTAGATAATTTTGAATGACCTTTGCTGCTGCAACAGTGTTTGCCACTCCTCCTATTTTTGTGTCGTCTGCAAATTTAATAGGTTTGCTTACTATACCAGAATCTAAATCATTAATGTAGAGGACCTAATATTGATCCTTGTGGAACTCCACTGGTTACCACACTCCATCCTGAGGTTTCTCCTCTAATCCGTACTTTCTGTTTTCTACATGTTAACCACTCCCTAATCCATGTACATGTGTTTCCTTGAATCCCTATTGTGTTCAGCTTGAGAATTAATCTTTTATGCGGGACTTTGTCAAAAGCTTTCTGGAAATCTAAATAAACCATGTCATATGCTTTATAATTATCCATTATTGATGTTGCATCCTCAAAAAAATCAAGCAGGTTAGTTAGACACGATCTCCCTTTCCTAAAACCATGTTGACTGTCTCCCAGGACACTGTTACCATATAGGTATTTTTTCATTTTGAATCTTGTTACAGTTTCCATAAGTTTGCATATAATAGAAGTCAGGCTTACTGGTCTGTAGTTACCTGGTTCAGTTTTGTTTCCATTTTTATGGATCGTTATTACATTTGCAATTTTCCTGTCTGTTGGTACAACCCCTGTGTCAAGAGACTTTTGCATGATCTTGGTTAGTGGTTTGTAAATAACTTCTTTCATTTCTTTGAGTACAATTGGGAGGATCTCATCTAGCCCAGGGGATTTGTTTATTTTAAGATCTCCTAGTCCCTTTAACACTTCTGCCTCGGTTATGCTAAAGCTATTTAAAACTGGATAGGAACTGGATGACATTTGGGGCATGTTGTCCGTATTCTCCTTTGTAAAAACTTGTGAAAAGTAATCATTTAATATATTTGCTATTTTTTTTTTCTTCATCTATGATTTTGCCATTTGTATCTCTTAGACATTTAAACTCTTATTTGAATCTTCTCCTGCTGTTGTAATATTGGAAAAACATTTTGGAATTTGTTTTAGCCCCCTTAGCAATGTTCATTTCTATTTCTCTCTTGGCCTTTCTAACTTCTTTTTTGACTTGCGTTTGCAGTTCCATGTACTCTTTCTGTGTACTTTCTTTTTGGTCCATTTTTAACACTCTGTAAAGTGCCTTTTTTCGCTGAATATTTTTTTTTTAATTGATCTATTAAACCATTTTGGCAATTTAGTTTTACATTTAGATTTGTCTACTTTAGGGATGTAATTGTTTTGCGCCTCTAGTACTACATTTTTGAAGAACAGCCATCCTTTTTCTGTTGATGTTTTCTCTATTTTACTCCAATCTACTTCTTTTAGTCTCTTTTTCATACCTTCATAGTTTGCTTTTCTAAAATTGTAAACCTTAGCTTTAGTTATTTCTTTTGAGGTTTCAAAAAGCACTTCAAATGAGACCATGTATCCGTATTCTTTAATTCACATTCTATAGATTTCATATAGTCCTCTGTGTTCATTATCACTATTCCCTATCCTTTATCTGCTGGTCTTATACTTATATCATCATCATTTAACAACTCAGTCATAGCTTATTCTTCAATATTGGTTAAATTGAGTTTACATTTTTCTTTAGTCCTACTATAATTTCTTGTTTAAGTACTTCAATATACATATCTAACCATTTATCTCTTCCATCCAGAGGAGTCCAAGTACTTATATTATGAACCTTAATCTCATGCTCATAATTACCCTCTGATCTGAGATATTTCCATTGAAAAAATATTCTTCTAATCTCATGCGTCTCTCCCACTCCTTTAACTCGGTGGCCAGTTTATCTTTATCAATGTATTTTTAAGTCGGTATGAACTTAAGTCCTTTACTCGGTACTGCTTTTTGGGATGTGGTTACAGTTTTACTTGTTAAATTAAATACTATGTCTTCTGTCTTATCTTTAGTGTATTTGATACCGTTTCCATTTTTTGGCTCTGCTATCTTTCTGTTTTGAACTTTCTGTCCTTGTCCTGTTTAATTCTCTATTTTGCATTTTACTATTTAATTTAGACTGGTTTATTTTTACTGTTTTAGATTTATTTTGATTACACCATGTAACAAATTATTATTATTATTTTTTTTTTTCCTGGGTAGTAAGTGTTATTTCCTAATTGCTTATGCCTTAAAAGTATAGACAATGGCTATTATTCCCCACAAACTTTGCTTTTGTGACCAGGACAGTGATATTTCAAAATATCACTATTTCCAATGGGAAAACAGGCAAATGTGTGTCTTTTCGTTCACATAAAGTCAGAAAACAACATATGAATCCAAATTAACATGTATTTATACTAAAGTAATACAAAACTGACTACAAAAGATTTAGAAGTGAGTAGTTTTTCGAGATTTACGATTATACTGTATTTACTTCTAAATGAAAAGACACACATTTGCCTGTTTTCCCATTGGAAAGAGTGATATTTTGAAATATCACTGGGGAATAATAGCCATTTTCTATACTTTTGAGGCATAAGCAATTAGGAAATAACACTTACTACCCAGGAACAAAAATTGTGTTACATAGTGTTATCTTTCTTAGTTATGCCACAGTATTCAGATGTTCTTCTGGTTTAATTGTCTTTAAATACAATAACTGAGAAATTGTTATTGTTGAATAACAGATTAATTGAATCATTCTTATTTTTAATAGTTTCTATTGTGCCTTCTTATTTAAAACAATCCTTTAAGTCTATGTATACGTGTATGGGCCTATTTAGAGGTTTATAACTGCCAGAACTTCTGCCTCTGTATCCCAAAAACCTATACTTCCGTATGGAAGGGCAATTTCCCTTGCACTGGTTGAAATTAATGTTGGGATAATTTGTATGTGGAAGTGGGTTTATTGTGTATCTTTTTGGAGATAATTTGTGTGATTAAATTATTGTTTACAGATGGGCGCTCAATTGAGATGTGCTGCCTGCTAGACTTGATTGAGAGGAGGGCAGCAAGTGATTGGCTGTGCTGGTCCTCAATCAGCAGGTGGGCGGGCCATGACTGAGTGTCCGTCAATTAAAAAACATCCGGTGGAGATAGTTCATGGTGATTTTAACGCCATGCTAACGAGGGGAGCGACGCATATTCAGGAAGAGAGCGTCCACTCTGCAGGAACGACAGCTGCGCAACTCTGAAACTGCTTGTGAAGGCAACGTCCAGCCAAGGCCATATAAAGAAGAAGGAGTTGTTGTATGAATACTGGCTCATAAGTAAGTTAGTTTAGGGGATAGTGATCCCATGTAAGGTATAGCGAGGGTTATGTAGTGTAGCTGGTTCCTGGAGCGGGAAGCCTCGCTTATAAGGCTAGCACTTGTCCTGTGTGGCACCTTTTTATTTGTAGTTTTTGTACTGTGTTTTATTTTGCCTTTTGTACAGCTTGCTGTATGTGTCCTCTGTGTGTTACTATTGCTGGTAACGTCACATGACCCCATTGTTTATTTACTTTATTTTGTGAATAAATCATGCATGCCTGTGCTTGGGTTTCAACTCCATGTGCTTGTCATGCATATCAGAGGTTACCCACACACATGACACGAGCACCCTGTCACATCCCGTCACTTAATTTGTTCAATATGTCGATGTACATTTCATATAGTTTTATATTGCTATGAAATGTTCTGTTACATTATGTGTAATTGTTGGCTGGTCATTTTGTGAACTATAAAACCACACCTAAACATCTAAAGAAACAATTCCCATCTTTCTCTATTTGAGCTATGTTGCAACTATTATACTCACATTGCTCAAGCAATCTAATCGAAAGTGTTTCAGCAGTGTTTTCCTTATTCTCTGATTTGTTTTGATTTGAAATTTTAGTTTTTTCTAGGCCTATTCTATTTTTTAATCCCAGTTGACCTATTAATTTGTATAAATTCATTAACTTTTTGTTGTTCAAATGTTCTAATTTCTTAAAAATTGTAGATTCTATTGATGTAAAAAAATAAAATATATTTTTTCTGCATATGCTGCATTTTACAAGCTTTAAATTAAAGTGGTAATCTGATCCTGCTAAAAGAAGGACCCTAGAAATAAGCATTTTTCCTAGTGGACATGGGCTGTATAAATATACTATACATGTCAGCCCTCTCAGCTGGAAAAGACGGTAGCGAAGAAACATTTGTTTCCCCGTTGGTAATACAAAAGTAAGGACAATAGCTAAAGGCAATAAAAACACTCATTTGCGATAGGAGGAGGAAATCAATATGGCAGGCAGACTAGCAGGGATGACCAGCAATATAGAATTTTTTGTTTGTTCATTTTAAATAGCAATGAACAAACTACAAGTCTGTTAGGGTAGGTCAGACTAGGGTAGATTTGGAAATATTTGACCATTCTTCTTTATAAAACTGTTCAGGCTCTGTCAAGTTCCTAGGGGAGTGTTGACAGACAGCAATTTTCAAGTCATGCCATAAATTTTTGATTGGATTTAGGTTGGGGCTCTGACTGGGCCACTCAAGGACATTTAATTTTTTGTTCCTTAGCCACTCCAATGTAGCTTTGGCTGTATGCTTTGGGTTGTTGTCATTCTGAAAGGTGAACTTCCATCCCAGTTTCAACTTTCTTGCAGAGGGCAACAGGTTTTCCTCAAGGATGATGAGAAGCACCCCCATAACATGATGCTGCCACCACCATGCTTCACAGTAGGGATGGTGTTCTTTGGGTGATGCACTATGTTGGGTTTGCGCCAAACAAAACACTTTGCATAGGTCAAAAAGTTCAATTTTAGTTTCATCATACCACAAAACTCTTTGCCACATGGCTACAGAATCTGCTTTTTTTTTTGCATACTTCAAACAGGGTTCAAGGTGGGCTTTCTTGAGTAATGGCTTCCTTCTTGCCGCCCTACTATACAGGCCAGATTTGTGGAGATATTGTTGTCCCATGCACACTTTGACCAGTCTTGGCCATAAAAGCCTGTAGCTCTTGCAAAGTTGTTATTGGCCTCTTGGTAGCCTCTTTGATCAGTCTCCTTCTTGCTCGGTCATCCAGCTTGGAGGAATGGCCTGATCTAGGCAGGGTCTTGGTGGTGCCATACACCTTCCACTTCTTAATAATTATCTTGACCGTGCTCCAAAGGATATTCAAGGCTTTTGATATTTTTTATCCCCATCCCCTGATCTGTACCTTTCAACAACTTTGTCCCAAACAAGTTCTTTTGAAAGCGCCTTGGTGCTTATGGTTGAGTCTTTGCTTTGAAATCAGAGGGAACCTACAGGAACTGTTGAATTTATCCTGAAATCATGTGAATCATTACAATTTAACACAGGTGGAGGCCACTTAACTTTGTGTGTGATTTTGAAGGCGATTGGTTACACCTGATTTAATTTAAGATTGCTATTACAAGGGGGGTGGACACTTATCTAACCAAGCTATTTCAATTTTTATTTTTAATTAATATTCTACAAATTTCTAGAATATTTTTTTTCACTTGGAATTTGTGTGGTAGGATGTGTAGATACATGGGAAAAAAATATATTTTAGTGCATTTTAATTCCAGGCTATAAGACAACAAAAGGCGAAAATTTTGAAAGGGGGTGTAGACTTTCTATAGACACTGTATATATAGCGTATACCACGACTTGCATACTAATGAGCCCCTCCACACTCAATATATCACTATGCACCAGTACATTCTAAATTCCACGACAAACTGCCATTTTGTTTGTATTAGTTACAAAACCACTGCCAAAAATGAGTGACATTCCACCTATTTCTTTTAATATATTTGGGGATGAAAACAGATAACTGGTACACACCAACTTTCTGAGTGAAGACAGCAGTCCATCTGAAAAAAATAAATAAATAAAATAAGTGCACGCATAACAGTAGATGAGGATCAGCTAAATGAAATAAGAGAAAACAAAGGTTGAAAAAACACACAAAAAAAACTACAGCGTGAGCTGTTTAATGTACTTAAAGAAAAAAACATGGACATTCATTTGATGGAAATAAGTCCAAAAAATCTCAACAACATTAAGGGAATTTAATGCTAGTCCATTAAGTTCAACTGAGGACCAGTATTCAGTCTCCAGTTTTATAACGCTGAGCTGGGCTAAATTAATATTTTAACAGTGGAAGTTTTAACATCTCTGCTGACAGAAAGTTTAAAACCAGCAGTAATGTATTCATGTCAGTCGGGAAAACTCTTAGAAAAGCAGGTAACGACAAGGCCAGACATGTTTCTGGTTTTGTTTTAATTAATTTGTGTTTTAATTATTTTAATTATTTTTCCTCCCACAAATGACAGGTAGTCGTGTTATAGGCGGTATAAACCACTTCGGGCCGTGCGGTTCCGATGATATATACCACTTCTGGGGTGGTTAAAGGCCATCAGCGTTTATGTATCATGGGAACCGCACGGTCTGTCGTGGTTTATACCATTATATATATATAAAAGCAGTATAAAATGTAGTTGTAGAGTGCTAAATAAATGCATAGTTTTAATCATATTTTGTTATTTATGGTTATGTTTTTCCATGTACATCAGATATAAAATTGATGTCAAGCTTTTTTCCAAGACTCCATAGACATGACACCCTAAATGTGTTTTGGCAGCCCATCATATATTGAAAACATTACCATATGTGCATCGCATGCATGAACTCATATTTTCATTAGTGAAAAGTATTTCAGTTAGACAATAAAACTCCTTTCAACATCTCTAACAACAAATCCAGCATTTAATGAGAAATTATGTAATATTTGTAAATCTTAAAATAGTATAAAGAACCCTAACACTTGCCATTATGGAGTCACGGTACACCACAAACCAAAGCATTTACAGTAAAACCCTCCTACATATGCTAAACGACTCACACAAATCACAAGAAAAGCAGGGCGTGACAAATCATTTTGTGTGCTGATGGCCATTTAGCCACTAGCTTTCAAAACCTGGTGGTCAAGTGAACTTTTATGGTGGCCAACATTTTCAAATGGGGACAATATGAGGAGCTGTGTATATTTTGCACACATATTGTTTTTGAATGCTTTTTTTTTGTTATTAACTTTAAATTCTGTCATGGGAAATATATACAGTTCATGTGAGAATAAATCATGGATTTGAATATAAACAATAACAAGTATTTGTCATACTGTCAGACACCTATAAATACCTGCAGGGTTTTGATTCAAACACATGCTCCCTTGAGAAAGATACATACAACATATCGAACCGTTGGGCAGCTGGCTCTTGGAGCTGATTATATATATATATATATATATATATATATATATATATATATATATATATATATATATATATATATATATATATATATACCTTCAATAGGAACCTTCAATAGAAAATTAGCTGATCTATTGCCTGATCTATTGATCGGTAAAATTAACTGATCTATGGATCGGTATTCTCAGTTAAACTGACTGAAAGCACTATCTAACAGATAAGACAGAATTCAGCATTTCGTCCGGTTTCACAGACCTTGGTTGCTGCTAATCCTACTCTACCTATTGTTCCTTTCGGGGATTATTGCTAAATTT
The DNA here is from genome assembly GCF_017654505.1 of Polyodon spathula. Taxonomy (NCBI): domain Eukaryota; kingdom Metazoa; phylum Chordata; class Actinopteri; order Acipenseriformes; family Polyodontidae; genus Polyodon; species Polyodon spathula. The sequence goes on from NC_054535.1 coordinate 10,589,290, forward strand.
TCTTTTTCTAAACTGGTAAGCTGTATACATGTTTGTGGCAAAGTGGTTTGCAGTGTGCAGGTGTAGAGGTGATGCAGTGCTCCAGATAATAACAAACAACAAAGTTACTGGTGAAATGATGGTTTTACTTGTAATCCAACGTCACTTGACAACAGTAAATAATAATGGGAACTGACAATGCACAACAATGTATGTGGCTCAGTTAAATCCACAGGGTTATTTAAACACACACAATATGCACAAGCATGGTCACAAGTCCAAAGTGAGTGCTGTAGTTCTCGTGGTGAAAATACAATTTATCGTGAACAAGGTGCAGTGTTGTTCGGGTTTTGTGCTGGCCTGTCGTGACAGCTCCAGATCGTGATAGCCACCTAATAACAACAAACAAGTAGATTTTAGACACGATACAACAAACAAAACACTCACTGTAATTTTACACTAGTCCTTCAATTATTCGTTCAACAATTACAAAGTAACAGATCATCGAGTTACATTCCCTTTTTGTACCTTCAGTCGCCCCCTCAGTTAGTGAGTGCAGCCGTTTCTCCACCAATCCGTGGTTGCCACATTACTTTCCCTCTGGAGCGATGACATAATGTACTGCAGCTGTGCCCCTTTCTAGAAGTCCGACTTCTAACTAACCCTTGGAATGAATTGTCAGGTGATCCATTCCAGGGCACTCTGTTCCCTTTACACAGAGCCCTCACAGGTCGGGAGGGAAATTCATCACCAAGAATCATTCTGTCTCTGTCACAATGTTTTAATATGTTTTGTGTTAAAAATAAAATATCAAACAGAACAAAATTTCAGTGTACCATTTGTAATTCAGTAATATGAGAGAACTGGTCAGGGATCTGAATACTTTTGCAAGCCACTGTATATATATATATATATATATATATATATATATATATATATATATATATAAACACACACACACACACAAACACACACACTGAGTGTACAAAACATTAGTTACACCCCTTTTGTCAAAAGTGTTCCACAGGGATGCTGGCCCATGTTGACTCCAATGCTTCCCACAGTTGTGTCAAGTTGGCTGGTAGTGGATCTCTACTCCAAATAACTTGTTCCATCTCATCCCACAGATGCTCAATTGGATTGAGATCTGGTGACTGGGCAGGCCACTGCAGTAAGCTGAATTCACTGTCATGTTCGTGGAACCTTTCCTGGACAATCCTAGCCCTGTGGCTTAGGGCATTATCCTGCTGAAAAAATCCATTAGCAGATTGATACATTGCTGCCATGAATGGATGAACCTGATTGGCAATGATGTTCAGATATCCTGTGGCATTCAAACGTTTCTCTACTTTTATCAAGGGGCCCAATGTGTGCACACCATCACACCACCACCACCAGCCTGCAATGTTGACACGCGGCATGATGGATGCATGTACTCATTTAGTTTTCTCCATATACTAGTCCTCCAATCAGCGTGGAACAGCAGATACCAGGATTCATCAGACCAGGCAATGTTTTTCCAATCCTCCAGTGTCCAGTGTTTTTGTTCCTTAGCCCACTGCAACCACAATTTCTTGAGTTTTGCTGAAAGAAGTGGAACTTTGTTAGGTCGTTGGCTGCCATACCCCAATCGTGTCAAGGTACGACGAGTTGTGCATTCTTTTATGGGTCTTTCGGCACCAAAGTTGTACTGGACTAATTGTAGCCCATCTGCTGCTCTGCACAATTCGTGTCAGCCTCTTTTGGCCTCTTCCGTCAATGAGCCGTTTTTGACCACTGGCCTGCTGTTGGCTTGTTTCCTTTGGGTGGTGGACTATCCTTGATACACACGGGAAACTGCTAAGCATGAAAAACCCAACAGCGTTGCAGTTCTTCACACACTCAAACCAGCGAGCCTCGCACCTACTACCATACCTCGTTCAAAGGCACTTAGATCTTTTGTGTTGCCCATTTACCTTCTGAATGGCACACATACACAATCCATGTCTCAATTATGTCAAGGCTTAAAAATCCTTCTTTAACCTGCCTCCCCTTCATCTACACTGATTGAAGTGTATTTGACAGGTTACATCAATAAGGGATCATAGCTTTCACCTGGATTCCCCCTGTCAGTCTATTTCATGGAAAAAGCCTGTGTTCCTAATGTTTTATACACTCAGTGTGTGTGTGTGTAAAAAAAAAAAAAATATAATATATATATATATATATATATATATATATATATATATATATATATAATATATATATATATATATATATACTGACGTACTTAGGTAATCCTAAGGTAAAAGTGAAGTGCATAGAAAATGTTTTGATGGAAACACAATTGTAGAAATTGTATAATATATGGCAGACAGTGTAGGAATAGGTATAAATGGATAGCCATGCTAACACAGTAAGTGTAATCAGTGAACACTGAAAAAAATAAAAAAACAGGTGGTAATTCGGCACAAGCATTTTGATCAGACAATGAAACATATTACATCAGGCTCTGGCATCTGCAGGCTCTGGTGTCTGCTGTTGCTATCAATTGAATGGCTCTGTACTCGCTCATACTTTTATTTTAGTGCCCCTTCTCTATATCAAGTTCAAACTCCTTTTATTTGAAGTGTCCTGATAAGCAACACCTGGCCACACAACTAATAAAGACAGCAGGTGTGTGTAATGGGGGGGAGCAAACACAGAGTAATTGACAAGAAAAAAAGAAAAATCCAGGGCATATATATATATATATATATATATATATATATATATATATATATATATATATATATATATATATGTATGTATGTATAATCGATTATTAATAATCACATATGTCTATAATATCTATATTCACAAATGTCTTATAAATAAACACACCACGTTATTTCAAACAGAAACAATCAAAATATGCTCTGCCATTCAGTTATGACCAACAGCAGAGATCTTATTTGGCACCTCAAATAGTGAATGACTGAGCAAGCCCTTTATCCATCTGTACCGGCAGTGTTCGAACTCAACCCATTACAGTCGAGAGAGAAACTAACATTTTTTCATTATACTTTAGGTAGGCTGGCTTTGAGCAGGTTGGCCTGCAACTTAATGTGAAACCTACTGTCCACGACATGTGGAGTTGGCAGTGTTTTTGTTTTTCCGAATGGGGAATGTAATTTTATTTGTTTATTTATTTATTTTTTGGCACACATCTGCAACCTGTTTTGTATAGTGTATATGGCCACTACTCTTACCTAGGCTTGTTTAATCTAGGGAGCACTCCTCCAGCCAGTTACACCTCTCTTGGAGACGATTGGCAGGATACAAGCTTCTGTCATCATTCAGGCTGACTGGCCATCCTCAACCTAAACATTACATATTACATAGTTTTTTGCTTTCATTTAATTGCTTTTTTGTTGCCCATTCGAATACGTTAGCAGTGCAACGTGAAAACAGCGATATGGATTAATTATCATTGTTATGACACAATAATTATTTTCTTTACTGTGGTGGAGAAACTATCTGAAATATTTGAAAAGAACATTGCTGCACATGAATTTTAAGGCAAAAATCCACGTCAGTGTTCGCCATCAATTACATAGTTGATAAATATTAGAAATAATTATCATAAAGCGTTTTGCCTTGCACCAATTTACCACATTGCCAGAATTTACGTAATTTTTTCTAAAATGGTAAGTGATGTGTGGGACAGTAGGGATTAACAACAACATAATTAACCAGGACCACAATAATGATTTTACTTTATGAAAATGTGTCTTTCACCACTTTGTTTCTTATGGAGAAATCACAACACAAGGGATAAAATACATTTTAGAAAGTACACTTTTATGCTGTTTCTGTCTAAAAATCTTGCTAATTAATCTGCACAGAAACACAACAGAGAAGCATACATAACATATTATTGTAAAATAAGTAATAAGTACAAAAATAAATAAAAGAAACCAGGATATGTGTTCTGATCCAAGGCTATTATTGTAGCATGGCAAGGTCCTGTTGTAGGTGAGTACCCAGGGTCTGGAAAGTATAGGGATGATTGCTGAGAATACTATGGAGATTAAAATGGCCAAGTACATCAAGTCGTCATAGTGCTTGTTACATAATACATTTGAGGGGTACTTTAGCCCCAAATGTGCATATTTGACTTAGACCTTTTTGTATCATTTTTTCATAGCACAGTTGTTTGTTTATTTAACATCGCGCCTTTTTTAGGATATCTTGAAACAAAACTTCCCCTCTACAGCAGTTGTTGCATGCTGTAATATTTCTTAATGCTTGTCATTTGAGGTTATATTTGAGGTGATACAAGCAGAGGGTACAACTCTTTCGGTATTTTCAGATTATTGCTCGTGGTGAAATGGTTATAATTGATCAGTTATTTTTTAAGGCTTGTTTTGTATTTATAAATGTATTGTGTGCCAATACGTATACATTTTAAAAAGTATTTATTCATTGGCACTCAAATTGTCTCAGTTTATAAAACGTTTACACCTGGCTGTGCATATGAATGCCTGCACTTTTTTGTTGGGAATTTCACCCCTTTGTATATCAAACATACATTTTTATGTATGAATACATGGATGTGGTCACAGTGATCAGCTTTTTCAGTTTAATAATATTTATAATTAGAAATGTACAATCTAAGAGGAGAGTGCATATTACTGACAAGCTTGTTTGATGAACACACCTCTAAACTGGCAGTGGGACAATTAGAGAAGATCTCTGCATAGATATAAACCCTATAATGAAAGAAATGAAAGGAACAGAAGACAGTGACTACACAGAAAAGTCAAAAGCAATGGGAAAAAAAGTTGCATGAAACATTTTCTATTCCAGTAGGGACACCAGTAATTAAACATCTTGTTTTGAAATGTACCTTTGATTCATTTATTGATTTTATTTCCTTTTGTTAGCTTCATTATTTATTTCAAAAACATTTGTAAGATATCTTTTAATGGGCAGCATGAAGTGAAAGTCACGCAAACATAATTTTGAATTAAAGCATGGTCAATACCTTTACAGTTTGCATGTGTTTGTAGTTTCCATACTGATGACATTAATTTTGTTGTATTTTTTTAATGTATTTTGCATTTTGCATGAAAATGAAACGTCTTTGTCGTAAAATTTATACAGTAGATTATTCTGAGTTACAAAGCCAGTTTATTCCATTATTATGGTATTTCTTTAAAAAAATACAGGTTTAGGCCTAGTATCATTTCATAGAGTAAGCATGACATGAAGACACACTGGTGCTAAGGTACACATAATTGATTTTATATATATATATATATATATATATATATATATATATATATATATATATATTATATATATATATATAATATATTAGGTACTTTAAATTGAATATTTCCCCTGTTCATTACATTTTGTAATCCATGAAATTTTAACTTATGCCTAAAGGACAAGTGAGAACCAGCTTGATTCTGAATGATTTATTTAACCGATTTGTTCTGTATGATTTTGAAAAGTTTGGCTCTTTATTAAAGTTGCCAGAACTGCAGCCCTTTCTTTTGAACTTCTTCCTTCCTGCAATACTATTTGCATTGCTACAAATACCGTCACTTCACTGGTCGCTTACAAGGGCTTGAGTAGAGTAGGATGAAAGGGGGTTGATTTGAGGAACGGGGGTTCTTGTGTAACAACGAATTAGAGACATAAAACCGGACAGCTTGAGAAGAAAATAGCTGGATAAGACGTACGATGTAAAACATTCTGAACTCTCACGTCTCACTGGGTCAGGCCACAGGTATTGAGAATGAGAGAAAGAACAAATAAATACAAAGCTCTCAGTCCAGGTCATTAGCCAGATGGGGTCTCTTAGCTGCTGGTCGAACAAGGAGAATGAGACGACAAACATAAAAGACAAAGGGATAGATCCGTCACTACTGATTGCAGCATCCTCAAGCGGCGTGGCTGGCAGCTGGGCGGCATGGAGAGTTAGGATGAACAGTCTCGGGTCCGTGTTGGAGAGACGAAAATAGAGAACACCCCCACCCCCCCCCCCTTGGCGGGGCCCGGCTCAGCAGGTGGGGACTCGGACAGCCAGAAGGGGAAGAAAGGTGCTCAGTCCTGAAAAGAAACTAGGGAGATGAGATAGCAAGGTTGTGGCCTTGGTGAGGCTAGCACATGAGCTCTAGCCGGCGAGGAACTGTTGGGGACAGCTGTGACTTGGGCAGGAGGTCAGTTGGAGGAGGAGTGAAACTCCCCCCCCCCGCAGCACCGCACCGTGAAGATAGGGAAGAGACCGCTGAGCCAAACTCATAAATAAGAGAAAGCTGTAGAGAAGAGAAAATACAGCAGGAGGATAGTATGATGGGCTATGGATTGGAGGCCATCCACGCTGTGGAGAGGAAAATCCCCCTATTGGGAGGAAACCTCTAGTGGACCTGGCACAGAGGGCGCCCCCACTTCAGGCATACTAACAAAGGACTTTTGAGCTGCTGCAATGTCTGAAGGGGAGGATCTGATGTACAACTTGACTGCTGAAGAGGACCAGCGCCCCATGTTTTTTATCAGGTGCTGATTGACTCCTGCTCGTGCTGCAGATGTGGCTGCTCCGATCCGGAAAGAGTTAGAGGAGTAAAGACTTGAGCATAGCCCAGTCCGAGTCTGGAGGGGGTTGAGGTGAGAGAAAAACCAATGTCTCTTAATAATTGTTCTTGAGGAGTCAATAAAAAGAGGATCATAGGAAGACAGGAAATCCTGGAGGCGAGGTATTTGGTTAGCGCAGAACTAGGACAGAGAAGAGTCAATTTTTGAGAAATGAACGTCCCTTACGAAGCTGATGTTGGCACAGAGAACTCTGAGCAGTGAAGGAATCTGAAAAAAGCAGCTAAGCATAGTGCTTCCATAACAATGTCATAAAGAGAAGTGAAGCAACCGTGGCAAAGAGTAAAGATGAGAAGAAGAATGTCCAAAGAAATGGACTGTCTTCGAATGGAGGAAGGAGAGAGGCTCTTCTCCATGTCTCGAATCGACAGGCAAACCTCAGGTATGGAAAGGAGTGGGGTATAAAGGACTGGACTGAAGGTGAAACTGATACTGAATGCCCTATAGGTAGTTTCTGATGGAGGAAGGAGCAAGGTTGCAAGACAGCCTGAAATATGATTAAAGGCTAGCAGGTGTTGAAGATTAAAGGAAGTGGGAGAGATCCAATTCTAAAGAAAAAGAAATAGAATAACAAGAGCAAGTGGAAGGGGCTAATGCTTTTTTTTTTTAAATTGTGGGCTGACTGAAGGAGGCCGGTGAGTGAGGAGATTAGTGGAACCCAAGTTGATTGAAAGGGGGAAACCCCACGGGTTGGGGTCTGCGTCTGGGACCAGGCTGAAACTTGTGGACCATCACACAACCTCCACCATGTTTAACACTGGGCATGGTTAATTTTTTATTATTTATTTTTTAATTGCATGGTGTAGTATTCTGTAGTAAATTTACTACAGCTGGCCAAAGTCCAGTATCTGGGTGCACGGTAAGGCTCAGAAGACCTCATGGTTGATCTGACTTTACACTCAAATTTGTATTCCCCCTGATGTCCTGTTTGTTTTTTTGTTTTTGTTCCCCCCCCCCCCCCCCTCACCCACCTCACCCCCAGTAAATCATCTGGTGCTGTCACGGTAAGTTCACAGGGAGGACTTTGTTCCTTCAGGAGTCCTGCAGAGGAAGGTGTCACAAGAGTAGATAGACATATAACTTCCAAGGTCAGCTCATTGAATGGACAGAAGCCACCTTTTAAGAGGGTAAAGTTTAAAGAGTGAAGGATATCTATTGATATATGGAGCTGGAAAGGAGCAGCAGGGGGGCTCTTGAGGATCTCTCGAGTGTCACGCGAACTGATTCGATGGAAAGGAGTGTTGGGGATGGGACGGAGTTGAGGTGGCAGAAATACTGAATTCTGGAGATGTAGAGTTTAAAGGTAGGGGGGCTAAGAGAAGAGAATCCCTTGCATCGGCGATTGAGGCTGGAATCCGATGCACATCACAAAGGGATGTAGTTGATTTCAGGAATTGATAGAAAGTTTGGAGTATGCGGGTGTGGCAGGCTGGCGAGTGGATAGAGGCCTAGAGACAGACTGCAGTTCAAAAAAAAATACTTTTATAAATTAACACAAAATAAAAGGGCACAATGGCAAAATAACAGATATTCAAACAAATAAAGCAAAACTCACAAAAATAAAGGTTTCCAGGCTGGGCAATGCCTTCGCTGGATTTAGCAAAATTTAGGAAAAATACAAACAATCACAAACACCAGCCTGCTTCCTCAGCTCCCCTCTTCCCAAATGAGAATCAGAGGCCTCCTTTTATGTCAGGTGGCTGGGCGCTGATTGATCGTTAATTAAACTAATCATCTAATCAACTAATCAACCCCAGCCACCTGAACATAATAAACCCAGGCAGGTAGGGGAAATTAACCCCATCCCTGCCAATTTAAAAAGGGCAGAGCTTTGCTCTGCCACAGCGGGATTCGCAACGATAGCAAACTGTCTTAAATTATATATAGTTTGTAGTGTTATGCTGCCATCTAGAGATTAGATTGAAATTGAAACTATTGGCTTCAGTGAAGCAAAGTATATTTTGTTTTTGCAATTAAAATCCATGTTTGTGTACAAAACATTTGCTTTAGAATGATTAGTCATGTATATAAATAAGTTAACATAGTTCCCTTTCAATTTAAAAATAACCATCAAGGTATGGGATATTGCCGTCAGGCAGTAGGATTGGCTGAGCTTTATAGCAAAGCTGCCGATAGGCCTCCGCGTGAGCTGACGTCTAAGCCCGCTCCCCTGGGAGCTTACTATATGCAGCGCGCGGAGACTCTCTTCCTCTTTTGCCTTCAGCCTTTGTAGGACTCTGAGCTTGTAAGTTCTCTCCGTGAGATTTTAGTTCACTGATTGTGCTCGACAGCCTTGAGCTAAGAAGCTGGCTACCGCCCCTTCTCTGAGTTGATTTCAGTGTTTGCTCCTTTGAGTACTTTCACACTTTGCCTCGGCATCTTTCCGCATTGGCCTTCGTCTTCCTTATTCCTTCATATTTATATATATATATATATATATATATATATATATATATATATATAGTTATATATATTTTTGTTGGGTTTTTTGCTTGACTATTCTGCCCTAACAGGCATCGAATAGAGTTTAGAGGACACGTTGCGCGCCTGTAAGGCCACACAATTTTTGCCGCCTCGGTCTCGCTCCGCGCCAGACCCGGAGTTAGACTGCTACTCGCAGTCACTCTCAGACCACCACCTGCGGCTTGTGTTCATCCCATCACGTGGTCACTGTCTTCGGTAGCTACACTACCATATCCTGCACTCAGTGCGACTGCAGGTCCTCAAAAAAATAAATAAATAATTTAAAAAAAAATAATAACATTTCCCCATACAAATACATAAGGAAGACTACGACCAACAACAACTTCACTTGCCCCTTACCAACAGGTAAGTATAGCCCAGCTCCTTTGTCTTTTAGACTAAAGACACTGTACCAGCACTTAGCGTCTCCGCTCTGTGGGTCAGCTGACGCTTAGGCGTCACAAATGGAGATTAGACAAAGGGGCACTCAGAAGAGAAAATAGGAGGCACTTTTTTACACAGAGAATCGTGAGGGTCTGGAATCAACTCCCCAGTAATGTTGTTGAAGCTGACACCCTGGGATCCTTCAAGAAGCTGCTTGACGAGATTCTGGGATCAATAAGCTACTAACAACCAAACGAGCAAGATGGGCCGAATGGCCTCCTCTCGTTTGTAAACTTTCTTATGTTCTTATGTTCTTATGTATAGTGCATAGCGTCTTTACGATCAGTACACGTGCTTCGGCGTTTCTAGTGTCAGTGCCTCGGCGCTTCAGGACAGCGCTTCGGTGCTTTGTGCTTAGTGCCTCGGCACTTGGGGCTTGGTGCACGCATCTCGACGCTCGGTGCTTCGGCGCTTCGATGCTCGCCACATCTACGCTCGGCGCATCAACGCCTCGACGCTCGGTGCACGCACCTCGGCGCTTCGATGCTCGCTGCACGCGCTCAACGCTCGATGCTCCTGCGATTGACGCTCGGTGCACGCACCTAGATGTTCGGCGTTCGACGCTCGGTACTTCAACGCCTTGCCACTCGGTACACGTACCTCGACATTCAGCACATTAATCAAGACACAGCGATGCATCCCATCATCAAGATGTCCGGGTTTCATCGTTGCATCACCTGCCAGGCTAAATTACCAGCGAGTGACCCACATGAGGACTGTGTGGCATGCCTGGGACTAGAGCATGCCGCGTCTGCCTTGGCAGACAGATTGTTTTGTTCGCTGTGTGCTAATTTTCAACAGCACACTCTTTGCCAGAGGGCAAGGAAAGCAGTGAGGAGCCACTCCCCTTCCTCTGGGTCATCCTGCACAGTGTCTCTCCTCCGTCGTCTACACCACCTGTAAAATTGCAGCTATCAAGGAGCCCCTCCCAGCTTACAGCTGGTCAGAGATCTCCAGAGCATAGACGTGCTCAGTAACGCTCCCGTAGCCCGCCTATCCGACACCGAGGCCCCTCCCCTCGCAGGGAACGCCCTTGCCGGTCACGGTCTCGCTCCATTTCACCCTGTCATAGGGGACGCTCTCGTTCCCCTCGCTGGGACAGACGCCATAGGGACAGGTCAGACATGGCAGAGCTCACGTCAAAGATGTCCCAGTTCATGGATGTGAGCATGTGTCAGCTGCTCATGTCGCTGACCAACAGGACACCACAGACCACCGACGCACAGGTCGGGCTGACAGCCACCCAACCAGCTCTGCCCGCCCCAGTCGCCCAACAACCCCAAGGGGTTTGGGACGCAGATGCAATCTCCAAGGATGCGTCGGAAGGTGAGACTCTCGCGGAGGAGGATAGTTTGGAAGCCAAACTAACAAACTCAGAGCTGGACACTGAGTTGGAGTTGTTGGACACCAATGACCCCTTGTGGTCACTGGTGGAGCGAGCAACTCGCCACCTAGAGGTTGAGTGGCCAGCCGTAGAACCACCTCGGCGATCGCTGTTTGAGTCGCCGTCTGTGCGGTCTCCACAGCCCAGGACACTCCCAGCCTTTCCAAACTTTATTAAGGAGGTGCAACCCACCTGGGGGGCCCCAGCCTCTTCACCGGCAACCTCGCGGAAAGCTTCCACGTTTGCCACGCAGGGAGCAAGTGAGGCGGGACTAGCGTCTTTCCCACCAGTCGATGTCACCTTCCCGGCCCTAGTCAAAACATCGACTTTATCGGGCCTAACTAAGGACCCTGCATGTCCTAATCGACAGTGCAGGATTAAGGAGGTCCATTTGAAGAAGGGATATGCAGCAGCTACAGAGGCAGTCAGACTGTCCAGCGTGGCCAGCCTCCTGTCAGTCTACCAGACGTCACTGGTGAAAGACATCCCTGAGCACTTTTCAGCATCTTTGAGGGCGGAATTGGCATTGATCACCCATTACTTGTTAAAAGAACCCAGCTAAATGCTCACACCGGGGCACACGTTTGGCCCAGTGGTGGAGGAGATGCTGCAGCGCTCTGCTAAAGCCCGGGAGGCATCTCAACAGATGGCGAAGATGTGGCTGCATAAGCCCTTCCAGCCTAAACGCCAACAGGAGCATCAGTGGCGAAAAACACCACCACAGCACCTACCACGGCCGCGAGGTGCTAAGACACCTCAGTCAGCTGCAGCAGCATGCGGTCAGCCTCCATTTTCTGGACCACGGCGCGTAGAATGGCGCCCTAGAGGAGGTGGCAGGTCACGCCCTCAGGGCTCTGGCCAGGCCCCTCGTGAGCGAGCACAGCCAAAGCAGCCCTGAGACATCCAGGCAGCTATTAGCCCACCCCTATTCTGTTCCAAAACTCCAGTTCTGGCAACAATGCACCAACGACATCTGGGTGCACCATTTCCACCGGGTACACCCTTCAGTTCCGGTTAAAGCCTCCCCCCTTCAGGGGGGTGGTCATAACTGCAGTGAAGGACTCGGTTCAGTCCTCAGCTCTGAATGTGGAGATAAAAGCACTGCTCAGGAAGCATGCCATTCAACAAGTAGACCCCGCTCTGATCGACCAGGGATTCTATTCCAAATACTTCCTAGTGCCCAAAAAGGAAGACGGGTTCCACCCTATTTTAGATCAGCGAGTACTGAACAGATACCTACGGTGGAAAACGTTCAGGATGCTTTCACACAGGCACATCATCCAGTCAGTCCGACACGGCGACTGGTTTACCACCGTGGACCTGACAGATGTGTACTTTCACGTTCCCATCTGCCAGGGTCACAGTAAGTATCTGTGTTTCGCATTCCAGAGCAGTGTATACGAGTTTTGTGTCCTGCCATTCAGTCTGTCACTAGCTCCTCGAACCTTTTCGAAGTGTATGGACGCTATTCTAGCTCCTTTGCGGGCTCAAGGAGTCCGACTGCCGAACTATCTGGACGACTGGCTCATCTGCGCGTAGTCGAAGGAGCAGCTGGCACAGCACACAGTGATGGTTACGAACCATCTGCAGCGACTGGGTCTGAAGGTCAATTCAGAGAAGAGCCGCCTCGTGCCAAGCCAACAGACCGAATTCGTGGGTCTGCATCTGGACTCAGTGTCCATGGAAGCAACCTTGTCGACACAAAGAGTTGCCTCGCTGGAACGGTGTCTCTCCCTGTTCAGGTTGAGAGAAACAATCAGCATGGAGCTGTGTCAGCGCATGCTGGGGCTGATGGCTGCTGCCTCACAAGCCCTTCCCTTGGGCTTATTACACCAGAGACCTCTACAAGCCTGGTTCAATGCCTTTACGTTACATCCGTGAAGAGACAAACACCGCAGGTTGACGGTATTCCGAACCTGCTGGGAAGCACTACGCTGGTGGAAAGTTCCGTCAAACATCTGCCAGGGTGTTCGCTAGGGTCCCATCTTCCGGAGGGAAGTGGTTACGACTGACGCTTCCAACCAAGGTTGGGGAGCAGTCTGGAACAGTTCAGGGACCAGTGGAGTGTGGTCAGGACCCTGGAGGTCAGCCCACATCAATGCTCTGGAGCTCAGAGCAGTGGACCTCGCCCTCCGGCACTTCTTGCCGGTGCTTCTAGACAAGCACGTGTTGGTGCGGTCGGACAACACCACGGTTGTGGCGTATATCAACCGCCAGGGCGGCCTACGGTCCCCCCGCCTTCACCGAATGGTTACACGGCTGTTGCTATGGGCACAGCCGCATTTGACCTCTCTGCGCATGGTTCACCTACCAGGCAGAGCCAATTACGCAGCGGACCTCCTATCCAGAGGAGGCCCTCTTGCAGGTGAATGGCGTCTCCACCCTCAGGTGGTAGAGCACATCTGGGAATGGTTCGGCATAGCGCAAGTAGATCTCTTCGCTTCGCGAGAAACCACGCACTGCCCCCTATGGTTCTCGGTGAGGGACCCCGACAGCGCCCTAGGAGTCGACGCACTGGCTCACGAATGGCCGCCAGTCCTCCTATATATGTTTCCACTGATTCCGATGCTCCCCGCCCTCTTAGAGAAGGTCAGGGTAGAGCAAGCGACAGTGATTCTGATCACTCCTCAGTGGCCTCAGAGAATATGGATACCGAGCATGGTGCAGTTACTGCGCGGTCAACCGGGGAGCTTCCCCTGTGAGCAGACCTATTGTCCCAGGCCGAAGGACGGCTTTGGCACCCGAACCCCAAGCTCATGCAGCTATGGGCTTGGCCCCTGAGCGGGAGCGTCTGTCAGCCTTAGGGCTTTCAACAGCAGTAATTTCGACCATCCAGTGTGCTAGGGCGCCCTCTACAAGGTCGCAGTACACGTACAAGTGGCAGCTGTTCCAGGATTGGTGTCTGGCAGGCGGCCATGACCCAATCTCTTGTCCTATGGCAGCGATATTACAGTTTTTACAGAAACTGTTAGATGAAGGGAAATCTCCCTCTGCACTTAAAGTGTATTTAGCTGCCATATCAGCTTGCAATGTACGAATTGACGGATTATCACCAGGTTGCCATTTTCTGGCATCTCAGTTCCTTAAAGGCGCAAGACACTTGCGACCTCCAAGAACGACCAACTTACCATCATGGAGCCTTGACATGGTGCTAGAAACCCTTACCAAGGCACCGCTCGAGCCTCTCCACACAGTGGATATGAAGCTCATGTCTATAAAAACCACGTTCTTGCTGTCAGTAGTGCAAAATCCGTCAGCGAGTTACATGCATCCTTCAAGTATCCGCTTCGCAGGAGACGGTTCTAAGGTCTCCATGCACCCAAATCCAGCCTTTCTGCCAAAGGTTATATCTCCGTTCCACATGAACCAGCCAGTCGAGTTGATGGCGTTCCATCCTCCTCCCTTTTCCTCCCCAGAGGAACAACAGTTACACATGCTCTGCCCTGTGCGAACATTGAGGTGTTATATTGACCGTACAAAGACCGTGAGGCAAACAGAACAACTGTTCATATGCCATGGTTCTAAGACCTTGGGTCAGCCATTGTCAAAACAACACCTTTCTCATTGGATAGTGGATGCTATTAAATTAGCCTATGAGTCTGCAGGTCTTCCACCGCCAGGGCAGTTGAAGGCTTATTCCACTAGGGGTATGGCAATGTCCTGGGCCCTCTTCAGAGGGGTGCCAGTGTCTGATATTTGCGCGGCAGCCAGTTGGGCTACACCGCATACCTTTATGAGGTTTTACAGATCAAACGTGTTGGATTCCTCTGCTCCATTATTTGGAGCATCTGTACTACACTCTATGGCACCTCAGGATGCCAATGTAGTGTTTAGTACCCCACCTTAGGACAGGTGTCATTGCGAGCATAGATGCTGAGGCGCAGCTCCGCATATGCCTAGATGTATTGCCTACGCAGTTGCATTAAGTCTGTTCCTCATGACGGCCTGGTACACTGTTCCCATACCTTGATGGTTATTTTCGAATTGAAAGGGAACGATAGGTTGCGGATGCAACATTGGTTACCTGAAAGAGAAAATAACCATCAAGCCGCAAGGTCGCTCCGGAAGCCTTCACGGCCTGAAGAGCAAAAGAGGAAGAGAGTCTCTGTGCGCTGCGTATAGTAAGCTCCCAGGGGGGCGGGCTTACACGGCAGCTCACGGAGAGGCCTATCATCAGCTTTGCTATAAAGCTCAGCCAAACCTACTGCCTGATGGCAATATCCCATACCTTGATGGTTATTTTCTCTTTCAGGGAACCGGGGATGCACCCGCAACCTATCGTTCTACAACAGGAGCCTGCAGTATTTAGATGTCACAATTCGGCGAGTTGAACTCGCTCTCATGTTGCAAAAGCGCAGCATAAGGAGCCAGAAGATTGTAGTACTGAGGCACAGTCTCAGAGTGCCTGTCGAATCTGCCTGGTCGCCGTGGCAACTTACCACTCACAGTAGAACTCGATGAAGCGTAGCCGTGGTAGCCATGGTGTGTGAGGCGCCGGTGGAACAGAGTTGTAGTACAGCAGTGTTGTTGGAGCCAGTCTTTCTGATGAAAACACAGACCAATTTGAGTAATGAAGCTGTATTTTGAACAGCGCTGTAGCCGGGCTGGAGACTGGACGGAGCAGGAAAAATTAACATTGGAGCTCCTGCAGCTGAACAGAGAAGCTAAATGATGTGAAGAATATCCTGAGCAGGTAGGAAAATAGTTGATACTATCTTGGCAGCGCTGTTCAGTGAAATGACCAACAGAGAAAGGAGCGAGGTTTTAAATATTAAGCGAAGATGTTAAGTTGAAGCACGAATGACAGGGTCTGTACGTTTGCTATAAAACAAAAACAAACACAGACAGAGGGTTGAAGCAGTGCTGAGTGTATAAATAAAAAAGAAAGAGATTGACAAGTGAACTGACCCCCCCCCCCCCCCCCACACCACCCCACCCGGAAGTAGTTTGTGTGGCTAATCCCGCCCCCGCTGAATGCTGCCAGGGAGGCTAGAGAAGCCGAATACAGCTATAAACCTTGGAAGCTTCGCCGGGGAGCACCCTCTACAGCATCCACCGAATTACACCTAAAGGTTAACATTTTAGTTTAAGCTCTCTTTTTTTAGTCTATTTTTACTGCAGTTTAATTGAACGAATACTTAGACATTATAACTATTTATTTATTCTTATCATAACACTGTGTTTATACAATCTAATGTTCTGCCCAGTCTGTGTTGTACTTGTGGGATCAGACACAGGAATAACTGTAAAAATGTGATAAGAATTGATTTTTAGTACAACATCACTGAAGGGTCAAGGGATGCTAATGTAGTAATGAGATAGCATAACATCTGCAATAAGGACGTGTGAGAGGAATTAGAGGTTCCGACAACACCAATATGGTGCTGGCTTTCAAAATACTTCAAAGCCCTTGCCCAGGTCATCAAAAACACAATAAAATGTAATATTTGAGCAGTTTTACAGACATATTGCAATTATCATAAAAGGGTACAGTAAAGGAAAGTTAAAAAAAAAATATATAATAATACTTCAGAGCTGCTTGCTCTTAAAATTGTTCTTCTGACTTCAAATTGGATGTGTTCTTACATGTCTTTTTTATCACATACTTTCATTACCACACCCATAGACAGGGACACCGCATTTAACTGCTGTCAATGGCTTTAACACTGAAGTCATGGCACTTGCAATTTGTCCTGTCTGGGTAATTTTACTTTTATTTCCTTTACAACTCACATTTTCATGGGATGACAAGCAATATAAAGAAGACCACAAACCAGTCAACACAGACTTAAGAAATGCCTTTCATTAATGGAAAGAGTAAAAGCTGATGTAATGAGACCGGTCAATAAACTTTAAAACATCTGTGGAACCCCTTCTGCGTGGAAACATTAATGTGAAAGATACAGTAAATCAGCTGAGTGTATCCCTAGACAAAACCTCACACCTCCTGATTTAATTACATCCCTTCACTCAGGAGGATGGGCTGAGCTGTCTGCAGATTGAAACGTCTGGAAGAGCAAGTTGTATTACAGTGCCTCACCTTAGATTGAAGAAAATAAAAATATAGTGTGCATTATCCAAAATCAGCTCTGCAAGGCATCAGAAAGCTCTCCTTCACAAACTTGTTAACGTTCCCATGTCTGGAGGTTGTTTTGGGGAAATGTGCTTGTCGGGGCACTTTACTCACATCAGTTAATGAGAACTAAAACTAACATTGATTAATGAGCAACTTGATGTGGGTATTCATTATTACATGGGTATAATATAATTATTACAATGTGTATTCTTGTTCAGATTCACTGTGTATGTCATTTTCTGTTTCAATCACATCCTGGTGATTTTTACAGAACTTTCAAGCACCCTTAATACAAACCACTGTACCCATTGTCCTTTGTGGTATTTATGCTACTACCAATCTTCCTTCTACATTTGCAATTTACGTACTGTTCACATTGTGTTCTATTCAATCTTATTGATTCCAATTAGAATGTATAATTGTGACGGGGTACGTCTGCCCCTTTTATTATTATTATTATTATTATAATTATTATTATTATTATTATTATTATTTGTTTTGGCCATCGTGCATTTTTGTTTTGTTAAAGTTTTCTTTCGATTTATTTTGATTTGATTAATAAATAGACGCTCAGCTCTTCACTCCTGCAATACTGTACCTTTCTATACTTCCTGGTCTGTGACGTCAAACGTGACAAACTCTATTTATTACTATGTAATTAATCTGTATTGTGTTCCGAGAACTAACCTGCAAATGAGCCAGATGGCAAATTGTTCAAGACCTCCATATCACGGGTGGGATAATTCTTGATTCAGTGCATAACCTTTCTATACCATGATTGAGAAATGTCCTTGTGACCAGGATGACTGTAGTGGTGACATCAGACCCGGAAGAACAACACACAGGACAGAAACGTGAAGTTTTGGTGAAGCTGAGTGCGTGCTTGCGCACAGCATTTAATAATTAAACAAACAGAAAATAAAAGGTTGAAAGACAAACACTGGACACGGCACTTGAGCCAAAATAAATAGACAAACAAAATGAACAGACACTAACAAACAGGGTACGAACACTAAACAAACAAATACCGTGCTGGTCCTCCAGCACAACATAGCAATTGCTTATTATCATTTTAAACCTTACTGTAATCTCCTCACTCTATCCCATTCTTTTGCCCTAAACACACAACCCAGAGTGAGTGAAAACATACTGCTTTTATGCAGCTGTACCGAGACTCGATTGCTAAGCAATCATTCAATTGGAGTCTCGGTACAACTGCATGTGAATTAATGAAGTGCAATTTCCTGTGCTCACATATTATTACATTTTACCTGCACGTGAAGTGCTGTGCAATCCTCATGCCTAAATACAAATATACATTTTGAACACTCGTGCTCGTAACCCATATTTATATCCTGTGTATTTTATACATAAACACCAACATTAACACACTACATACAACATAAAACACTAATAAACATAAAGGTGTGGGACACTCCGGCACATATGCCCCCCCCCTTGTGCGCAACACACCTGGCCTCAATGGCCACCTCCCCCATCAGTCCCAAAGTCCCGGTAGTAGTCCTGGCCCAGGAACAGGGGCAGCAACGGGCCAAAGGTGGTGGCCATGGTGGGAGTTCCTCCTTCCACCCCAACAGCCGTAGTGGCCAAAGCAATCCTAGCAACCGTCTGGCTGTCTGTGGGGGTGGCCTCCTGACCTCCCCCCCTTCTCTGTAGTCTGCAGATCCCCCTTGTGGGTTCCGGCAACCAAATTCCCTGCAGTGAAAGTGCTGTGGGAGAAGGTGGTATCCTGACCTCTCCCCCCTTCTTCATAGCCTGCAGCTTCCACTTGTGGGGCTCCGGCCACCAAATGCCCTGCAGCGAAAGTGCTGCGGGGGAAGGTGGTCTCCTGACCAATCCCCCCTTCTTCATAGCCGGCAGCTCCCCTTTGTTGAACTCAGGCCACAGTATTTCCTACGGAAATGCAGGGCTGACAGCAACCTCAGACGAAGCCATTCCAGCGACCCCAGGCGATGCAGAGCCAACAACCCCAGACGAAGATAGCAGCAGTGGACCCTCAGGAGGCAATGGCAGCAGCAGCAGCGGACCCTCGGGAGGCAAACCCGGGAGGGGAGTCTCTGGCCATAGAGGCGGCAGCAGGAGCTCCACTTCTCCTTCGTACCCTGTACCTCAGGCGATGCAGAGCAGCAGGCAACCTCAGGCGATGCGGAGCAGCAGGCAACCCCAGGCGATGCAGAGCAGCAGGTAACCTCAGGCGGAGCGGAGCAGGCATCCTTGGGCGGAGCGAGACAGGCATCCTTGGGCGGAGCGAGGCAGGCATCCTTGGGTGGTAGAGACGGAACCAGCAGGTACTCACTCTGTGCTGGTGGAGGTGGGAGCTGCAAGCAGTCCTCCCATGGAGGCGGAGGCGGAAACCAGCAGGAATTCATCCTCTGCTGGTGGGGGTGGGAGCTGCAGCAGTCTTTTCAAATAACGAAGACAGAACAACTAAAACAGAGGTCAGAGAACCACTGGCAAACTCAGACCACAACATGGTCTCATTTGAAGTGCTTTTTAAACCCCCAAAAGTAATGACTAAAGCTAAGGTTTACAATTTTAGAAAAGCAAACTATGAAGGTATGAAACAGAGACTAACAGAAGCAGATTGGAGTAAAATAGAGAAAACATCCACAGAAAAATGATGGCTGTTCTTCAAAAATGTAGTATTAGAGGCTCAAAACAATTACATACCTAAAGTAGACAAATCTAAATGTAAAACTAAATTGCCAAAATGGTTTAATAGATCAATTAAAAAAAATATTCAGCAAAAAAAAAAACACTTTAAAGAGCATTTAAAGGGACCAAAAACAAAGTACATAGAAAGAGTACACAGAACTGCAAACGCAAGTCAAAAAGTTAGAAAGGCCAAGAGAGAAATGAACATTTCTAAGGGGGCTAAAACCAATTCCAAAATGTTTTTTTCCAATATTACAACAGCAAGAGAACATTCAAAGAGGAGGTTAAATGTTTAAGAGATACAAATGGCAAAATCGTAGATGAAGGAAAAAAAATAGCAAATATATTAAATGATTACTTTTCACAAGTTTTTACAAAGGAAGATACGGACAACATGCTCCACATGTCATCCAGTTCCTATCCAGTTTTAAATAACTTTATCATAACTGAGGCAGAAGTGTTAAAGGGACTAGTAGCTCTTAAAATAAACAAATCCCCTGGGCCGGATGAGATCCTCCCAGTAGTACTCAAAGAAATGAAAGAAGTAATTTACAAACCGCTAACCAAGATCATGCAGCAGTCTCTTGACACAGGGGTGGTACCGACAGACTGGAAAATCGCAAACATAATAACGATCCACAAAAAGGGAAACAAAACTGAACAAGATAACTACAGACCAATAAGCCTAACTTCTATTATATGCAAACTTATGTAAACTATAATAAGATCCAAAATGGAATATTACCTATACGGTAACAGTATCCTGGGAGATATTAAACATGGTTTTAGATAAGGGAGATCGTGTCTAACTAACCTGCTCGATTTTTTTGAGGATGCAACATCGATAATGAATAATTGCAAAGCATATGACATGGTTTATTTAGATTTCCAGAAAGCTGTTGACAAAATCCTGCATAAAAGATTCATTCTCAAACTGAACACAGTTGGGATTCAAGGAAACACATGTACATGGATTAGGGAGTGGTTAACATGTAGAAAACGGAAAGTACTGATTAGAGGAGAAACCTCAGAATGGAGTGTGGTAACCAGTGGTGTACCACAGGGATCAGTATTAGGTCCTCTACTATTCCTAGTCTACACTAATGATTTAGATTCTGGTATAGTAAGCAAACTTGTTAAATTTGCAGATGACACAAAAATAGGACGAGTGGCAAACACTGTTGCAGCAGCAAAGGTCATTCAAAATGATCTAGACAAGATTCAGAACTGGGCAGACACATGGCAAATGGCATTTAATAGAGAAAAGTGTAAGGTACTGCACGCAGGAAATAAAAATCTGCATTATAAATATCATATGGGAGATACTGAAATTGAAGAAGGAAACTATGATAAAGACCTAGGAGTTTTTGTTGACTCAGAAATGTCTTCATCTAGACAATGTGGGGAAGCCATAAAAAAGGCCAACAAGGTGCTCGGATATATTGTGAAAAATGTTGAATTTAAATCAAGAGAAGTAATGTTAAAACTGCACAATGCATTAGTAAGACCTCATCTTGAATATTGTGTTCAGTTCTGGTTGCCTCGCTACAAAAATGATATTGCTGATCTAGAAAGAGTGCAAAGAAGAGCGACCAGAATTATTCTTGGTTTAAAAGGCATGTCATATGCAGACAGGCTAAAAGAATTGTATCTATTCAGTCTTGAACAAAGAAGACTACGCAGCGACCTAATTCAAGCATTCAAAATTCTGAAAGGTATTGAGAATGTCAACCCAAGGGACTTTTTCGACCTGAAAAAAGAAACAAGGACTAGGGGTCACAAATGGAGATTAGACAAAGTGCTTTGTATACAGAGAATCGTGAGGCTCTGGTATCAACTCCCCAGTAATGTTGTTGAAGCTGACACCCTGGGATCCATCAAGAAGCTGCTTGATGAGATTCTGGGATCAATAAGCTACTAACAACCAAACGAGCAAGATGGGCCGTATGGCCTCCTCTCATTTGTAAACTTTCTTATGTTCTTATGTTCTTAAGTGCATTTCCCCATGCTCACATATTATTACATTTTACCTGCACATGAAGTGCTGTGCAATCCTTGTGCTTAAATACAAATATACATTTTAAATACTCGTGCTCGTAACCCATATTTATATCCTATGTATTTTATACATAAACACGAACATTAACACACTACATACAACATAAAACACTAATAAACATAAAGGGGCGGGACACTTGCCACAGTCCTGAATGTTTAACATTTAAACTTTAAATTTGGGATTTATCAGATTAACATTGCAATCTGTCTTTTCATGCGGAAGGGGAGGAAACATACAGATGATCTAGGATTACCTTAGGAATGGATTATTGCACACTGCATTATGGGCCGTCTCAATAGACGAGAGGAAAGAGAAAGACTGTACAGGGTTGTACGTATCCACTGACAGATGAAGAGAGACAAAGGAATGGTTTGCTGTTGGTTGTCGCAATGGTACCAACAATGGTAAAGTGTTCAATTTAACACAAAGCCATCAAAGCAACCTAAATAACCTGTTTTTATTTAGAAACTTTACATTGAATTCAAGTCAAATTCTCATATACGGGAAATGTTCACTGCAATATCAATGAGAGAAGTTGTAGTGAATGGATAGTTAAGGCCAACATACTTTATTAAGCCATGGGTGCTACTGGAACATTGATGAAGTGTTTATAATGCATTATTGTGTCTATGCATTATCTTGCCTGCAACTTCAGTTTAGTAATAGGTCATACAAAAATTGTCTTTTTTTACGTGTACTACCACCTGACCATTATCCAGACTTCATTTTGGTTTTCATTACTGTTATTTTAGCACTATGAAAAGTCAGTTTACTGCCTTGATATGCCTGTACGGCAGCAAAAATATCAGCGCCCCATTTGAGAGGAAAAGATTTTCCCAATCTGCTTTTAAAACGCTCAATACGTTAGTTAATTGCCATTGATTGGTACTCTTTTGTAAACGTGAGGGAAGACAGCTTTTTGTGTTTTGAAATCAGTATTTTAATGAATGTATTTATTGAATACCTCCTTATGAGTGCTTCTTAAAGACAATTCTGAGTTCAAGTAACGTGCACACCTCTAATGTAGACTATAAAGACTGCGTAATCACGTTGTATAATTTTCAACATGGTTTCCATTAGTTCTCCGCCCGGGCAGTTTTGTCTTGGTTCAGCTTTCATGCCCTCCCTGTTTTAATCTACAGGTCGTATTAACTGTGTTGTGAAACTGTAATCACTTTAACTAAATTACTGTTGTTTAACTAAATTATCCCTAAGTACCTACTGCCAACTGTACTGGAGGCTGTGTGGTCCAGTGGTTAAAGAAAAGAGCTTGTAACCAGGAGGTTCAAATCCCGGTTCACTCACTGACTCACTGTGTGACCCTGAGCAAGTCACTTAACCTCCTTGTGCTCCATCTTTCAGGTGAAGTGTTGTTATAAATGACACTGCAGCTGATGCGTAATTCACACAGCCTAGTCTCTGTAAGTCACCTTGGATATAAGCGTCTGCTTAATAAACTAATGTGACAATTTATTTGAAAGCGATAATAGGAGTCCCGCTATCATGGTAAAAAAAGGGTGGTATTAATGCAAATGAATCAATGATCAAATGTGAATTAAAGCAGAAGCAAGGAGTAACGTTTGTGATAGTGTGATAATAGCATATCTCCAGTCTTAACTCCAGTTTTGTCACTGGTACGTGAGTCATTTAGAGGAGTGATAATAACACACCTCCAGTTTTAAATCCAGTTTATCGTGTGTTTGTTTTTTCTACGGCTTTCAAAATTGATGTCTCCTAGTGTCAGCTTTATAAGCAGGGGTCTACCTAAATCGCGATTTCGTGGAAATGGGAAAATTGAGGGGTCACCACGAAATTCACCTCTTTTAGGGGCCAGTGTATACCGGACAAGTATGGAGAGAAAAAAAGAAACCTTGTTTAAATGAACTACTGCACAACGCAAGTGACCCAAACTACGTATCTTCCTTCTGTAGACAGGCCTTTTCTTATTCCTTCACCGTCCTGTGTGCAATTTAAAAAAAAACATCCTTAGACAAATAACATTTACAAAAATATACTCCAAAGTGGTTAACATTCTTGTTTACTGTTCAAATGACAACAATGTGTTAATCAGCCTATCAGTGGGTCTGTACTACTTTTCTGTGACCTGTACTGTACAGTAGGGGTGGGACAAAGTCAGTGCTGTATTGTTTTGATTTAGGTTGCTAAAATCTAGTTTTCAGCACTGGAGGTAAAATACCAGAAATGGACAACAAAGCAAAAAAAGCAAAGTCTATTTCGATGATTGATCGTGTCAAGATATTTCCCAAAGAAACTGTATATATAGATGGAGGTAATTGTTTTGCACAGCTTGTACCTTTGGAGAAAATACGATCGATCGCTATTTAGCTTCAGAATCACACATTAAACGAAAGGCTACAACAGAGGCTGCTGAACAGAACATAAAATAATCAGCTTTCAGAAAGCAAACTAGAAAGTCAGTGCAGACAAAAAGTATTCCTGTCAGATGTAGCCAAGTCAAGTCAGTACTACAGGTACGATCCAGCACAGCCACTTCGCTTCAAACAACCTGCTGCTTACTTTTTAAATGCAGTTAGAATTTTAGACCCAAATAGCCACGTTTTCTTTTTTTTGACTCGGTACTAATAAAATAAATCATTGGATGGGACAAAAAACATGACAATGAACAAGCTGCATATACTGTATAGGATAGCCAGATTTTCAAAGCTCACAACCGGGACACATTGTTAAATGATTGATAAGACTAATTAAATCATTTAAATATAGGCTATGTCAACCTGTGATACACTATAATACATTCATGTTTTGGCATTTTTCTTTTTTTTTGTTTTTTTTGTACTCACTGCATCAGGCTCTATTTATTGACATTGTTGATGTGATTTAACCTGGTAGATGCTTGCAACCTCTTGCTGCTCTGCTAAGTGTCTGGGCTAAATCCCGCCAGAACTGAACAGCTACAAAATTACCGTATTACACACAACTGTAGATTCATATTCAATATAAACTAAAAGAAAATGTATGACGCACTAATGAATAAGCACTGTGTTAATCACTTTATAAAAAATAATCTTCTTGATTACACTGGTACCTTGTTTTTTTTTTTTTTTTTTATTTTGTTTTCACTGTAGCTACCATATATTAAAAGTGGTTGTTTAGTTATTTTGACAAAGCGTATTTAGAGTGTGACGAACTACATGAAGTCGCTGAAAACCATAACTTTTTAAATCAGGATACCGGGACCTTTGATGGAAAATCGGGACTGTCCCGGCTAAATCGAGATGTCTGGTCACCCTACGCGCATATTGCCTTTATTAAAGTATGCCAGATGCCCTTGGGTAACGGAGTTTTGTGACTGTTTTTCTAATCAATTTCCACATCTGTATAACTTGGAAAAGCGCTGCCTTACACTTCCAACCAATTCAGTGGATGCAGAACGTGCAGTCTCAGTGTATGGGCAAGTCCACACCAGACAGAGAATGTCGGCAACTGCTGGGGGATGTTCCATACTTCCCTTGACAACACTCTGTTTTAATAAGGAAGCAAGTACCACTATTTGTAGGCTTTATAGTGCTCTGAAATATTGTCTACTTAGGTTTATTAAATATTTAAACAGGTCCACGAAATGTCTGCAAAATCCTACTTTTATTCCATAACCTACCCACGAAGAATGCGTAAATTTACTGCAATTTAAGTAGACCTCTATTTATAAGGGTCTTAGCAGAATACAAAACACAGGTGGCTGTCAGACTGTATAACCTGGCTAAGCTGCATGAAATCACAGTTGGCGTTTGTAAACTAATTGCACTATTCCATTGCTTTGTAGTTGCTGTAGGTGAAGTTATAAAACATGAAAATATGAACTACCACACATGATTGATACCTCTCCTTATTTTCAGACTGTTTCAGTCTCTAATGCAGCAGATTTAACAGACTTTTTTGGACAGTCCAATACTGCACAAATGATGAATGTTTCTTAACATACTGAACAGTGATGACCCACTCCTGAGAACAGATAGGCACCCAGATGGATTAGTGGTCAAATTTCCCTCCAAAACAATTTAAACATGTTAAGAAATGGTAATGGCACCAATTGCACATACTATTATCGCCTTGCCGCAATATGGGTCATTGAGTCTGCTGCACATTCATATGCTGTATAAGTGGAACACTGTGATTATAAAAGCAACTCTAACTAGAAGTACAGAATGGGTTTTCACTATAGCTTATGCCAGCTTCAGGCAAGCAGCAAGCCAAGTAATACAGATGTCCAAAAGAAAATAAAGATTATTCAAGCTTTGCACATCCATCATTCAGAACTGTTCGACTCATTAATAAGCATATCCAAAAGCCAGATTGAACATTAATGAGAAAATAATACAAATGAGTAGAACAATCGAATGTAAATATGGTAAAATTTTTTTTGTTCACGTTATTATTTATTTATTTATTGTAATGTATTTTTAAACCAGGAACTAATTCATACCAAACCAGGGCCTCAATTAGACCTGCAAAAGCATGAAGTCTTGTACAGGATTAGTCCATCATTTAAGTTTTGATGATGTCATTATATATTTTACATATCGTTGTTTATAAAAGGAGGAGAGGCTTCAGTCTAATCCTGCATTGGGCCGCTTATCCTCAGGTCAGGACCGGGTCGGAATGTTAACTTTTTCACAGTTTGCGGTTCGGGTGTGGGTACAATGTTTAGGTCAGGCTCGGGTCTTAATTTGAATCACCAAAAACATTTTCTGTCCTTTCAACGTACTCATCTGTAACCGTTTCCCAAATAACGTATTATAAGTTCAAGATATTTCCTGCACCAAAGCAGGAGGCAATTATGGAGGAGTCAGCTGACTAAGCAGTGTTCTCGATATGTATTGCTGCTTGGTTGATACGCCGCAAGATCCTTTCATCACGTCTGCTTGGTGATATTAAAAATGCCTGTGAACGAATTGACACAATAGATGGCGCAGTGTTTATATCATGTAGTGGATAATAGTGTAAGAGGTAAATCAGAAGTGTGGAATTCTTTTGGAATCATAGCGAATGAAAATAATCTGTAAAATCTGTCATGTTTTTGTGAACGACAGCACAGGTGTAGCTCCCTTTCAACTGGTATTTTATAGTAAATTAAGTAGAGATAGTTAATGTTACAATGTTTAAATATACCCAGACCACTAGAGCGAGCTACCATGCCTGTTGTATAAACTCAATCTGTAGAGAATGGTATATCTGTGTGCAGAGGCGACTCATGGCTTAAAAAACTGGTGGGGCACTGCAATTGTCAACCTGATTTCTTAATTGTGCATTGACATTTGTGCATTAACATTAGACCAAATACACTGTTGTGCAAAATAGTTAAAAAAAAATATTGAGTTTAGAACACTTCTGATTAAAAACAAAAAAAGAAATACAAAGCAAAGGACTTTAACTTTTAACATGTGCATCAGATTTCATTTTAACATTATGATAATAAACTAAAATAACCATATATAATTTCATTTGTACTTATGATTGTTCATTTATGTTAACTATCATTTTGTGTTCAAAGCAAAGCAAACCATTTTATTTAATCTCAGAAATCCTGACTAATTTAATTACCGTTTGACTGGCGCAGGACTGCTGGTGGTAGCTGCTAGCTTGTTGTCTTCAGACGGTTCATCAACAGTTTTCTGCCGTTTAGACCAAAACAACTAGCATTTTTTTTTTTTTTATAATTTTTTCCTTTCCCCTCAGGCCATACTTCACATCTCTCACTCAATGTGTATACTAATTGAAAGCGGTAATGATTGAAGCGTGTTGAGGCCACCAAAAAAAAAATGTTTTCAGCAGTTTTTTTTCCTGTAATGCAGTGGCTAAGCCACTGCCTGGCAGAAATCTGGGGGGCATGTGACCAGACGTGCCTCCCCTGTGCTGTGTGAATGTGAGAGAGTCAGTCAATGCAGGCAGTAGGTAAAGTAGGTAAAGGACAAACACTTAGTGAGTCGGGTTGCAGGTCTTATTAAAGCGGGGCAGGGCGGGTCGCGAGTAAGAAGGCGGTGTGGCAGCGGGTTCAGGTCGGGTTCTGTAGAGCAGGTTCGGGCCAGAAGCGGGCTGTAAAAATCAGAAATTCCCAATCTTCAGATTGTAAACTGAAAGTTAAAGAACAGTGTTAGTAATGCAAAAAACGGTCACATTTTAGAATATGAGCAAAACTAAGGTCCTAACCTTATGTAAGATGCAGTAAATCAGCATAAAATGGATACTTCTGCAAATGAACTACAACGCAGTGATGTAAAAGTAATCACGCATTTTAAAATATGCTCTATTAAATATTGCAATCACTGGTTTAACTATTCTGTGAACCCCCAAATCTTATGAACATAAGAGACAAGCTGGTTGGACTTGATTCAAGACAAGGTTATGTTTTAATAATCATTGATAAAAGTTATTTATGCTGTCTCCTTAGTTCCAAATTCTGAAATAACCAATTAGGCTAAATTTAGAGTCAATCTTATTGGTGCCATTTTCAAGATTCCGAAACATGTCAGTGCAGCAAAGGTAAAGGTTATACCTGTTTTGCATATTTCTACAATTTCCTTTTGACATTAATATACTGTCATTCAGAAATATTTCCAGGTACACTGGACAAAAGCTATATCTTTAATAAAACTCAATTTAAAAAACTGTCAGTAAGTTTAGTTGAAGAAAAATAGATATGTTAAAAATGTATCTATATTCAAAATATAATTCAAAAGTGGTACTATTTGTTGTATAGTAACTTGTATGATTGACCTTCACTTTTCAATACTTAAAAACCAGAGCAGTTATAGTAGTCAAATATTTTAATTGCTTGCTGAGATACAAGTTCTATCATAAAAGGTGCTTCGTTAGAAGACCCTGCCCATTACAAGCTCATCAGCCTTAAAGCAACTTTTACATATTAATTGTCAAAGAATAATAAACAACGACAAAATCAACACATTAGCCGCTCAGAATCATTTTCTACTCAAACATCTTTATGACGGCTAACATCTTGCTTTGTACTCCTCACAACAGAGACACATGCTTCTATATGTAATGGAAGTCAAAGCTTCCAAATTTCAAGAGTTGGAAGTGGAAACCTCTTTGAGATTGATCCTCATGAATTTCATTGTGACTAAAACTTAGGGCCATGTTCAATATAAAGCTTTTACATATGTCAGATATGATTTGTAACAATATACAGAAACAATCCAAATCCTATATATATGTGTTTACAATACTAGCATTCCCTGTGAAATTGCATTTGAAGTTGATTTTTACCTACCCTTTGACCTCTGAACTCTTGGTTGCCAAGGAAATGAGTTACCAGGGCAAATGAGTCCAGCTGTGTTTGTCTAGAAATTCAGCACAGGTACTGTGCACATTTTGATATGTATACCACATATTGAACCAACCTGCAGTTTCAGCACTCAAATCCATTAAAAGAAAAAAAAAAAAAAAAACACATATGTACAGAATAGAACAGAACAGTATTAAAATAATGAAGTGGGTCACAAAGAGATGGCATTCTGGTTCATTAAAAAATTGACATGCTGTCAAATTTCCTGTAATTTTGAAATGTATTCCAAAAGTTTTACTACCGGAAAGGCATTCATATAATATTCCTGTAACAGTTTCATGGACGTAAACAGTGTTAATATGTCTAAGTTTATGATCTTTAAATATTAATCCAGCAATATCATATAAAAGGATACCTACTTTTATAAGGTAAACATTATGTTTCATAGGGTGCAAACAACCAGCAATTCATTCTCTGATTTTGACATGTGTAATATTTGTTTTATTTAACAGTCAGCTACAATTTACAGCACAGTAAGTAACCTTATGGAATAAAAAGGATGAATACATTCATCTAATTAATTATGAAATGCAAAAGAGATTTCTCTTTGTTTCTACCCAAGTGTAGATTGAGATACAATTAAGTTAACAACCTGTGCAGCTGATATTTCACTCTTAATTAAATGGTGTTCATTAAAGCATAATGTAGATGTCTCTGTAGATCTGGATGCAAGCCGGCACACTCTGTAGCATCCTTTGGCAAAGCTGCCAATCAGAAAAGAAAAAAAAAAACGACCCTCTGCTCCGTGTAAACCCTCATAAATACATGGGCTGTTTGCTCCTATTATTTGTGGTGTACTGACATTTCCAGACTGATGGAAATCTTATGGCAGCTTTTGCTTTGAGTTACTTTTGATATCGCTTTTGCTTGAAATTGAACCACTGTGACACTGATATATATACTGCTATATATATATATATATATATATATATATATATATATATATATATATAATATATATATATATATATTATTTAAAACACCATACAGCTTGGTTTGGTTTGGTTCGATGGTTTTTTACTCTGTGAAAGGGATCCTTGATAACTGTAGGAATGTTGTTCATTGCATTTCTTTATATTGTGGGAAGTTGCATTACACTTGGGGTACCAGCACCAGACACAATATTGAGCCTTAGGGTTCCCTCCACTGAAGGGCTATACAGCCTATGCACCTATGTGTTTCAATGTGTTGACATATGCTGTCTTTCCCTTATATTTCTGGAAACAGCGCTGTACTTTTTTTTTTTTTTTTATCAGAAAAAGAACAGCTGAACTGTATTGACTCTAAGTCAAAACCCAGATTTGTGGCATTTCAAAATAGATTTAATTTTGATACTAATAATAATGTAATTAGAAAGTGATTGTGGAGGCGACCTCAGGCATAATTTCCCTACATGCTGTTACATTATATGTTGTCCACAAGTTTAATATTCTATTGCTTCAAGGAAACAAATGCATTTTTAAAAACACTCATTAAAATTGTGATGGTTCCTTAATGTAGTATTTATAAATATTCAAGGTCCACTAGAAAAAAATTATATTTAATATATTATTATTCACAGCGTTTTGTTTTTTAGGGAACATGCATGGGTGCATTATGATAATTAAGCATTATTGTCAAGTATGAATAGGACTATAAGAAGAGTGCTTTTACCTTCAAGGCAATAATTGCAACACAGATATGACAGTAAGCTTGACTGGAAAGTAGACCTCCCATTGAGACACAATTTGAAACATAATATTGAAATATTCAATCCAAATTATTGATTATCAGCAGTCAACTTATTGGGGTCCATCAGGGTCTGTTTTTTAGCTATCCTGATTTCATTATACTGTCATTGTATTTCAATTCCAATAATATTCATAAATTAACCTTTGATGAGTGGAGTGTTATGTGATGATATTTAGATCTTCCACTTTTCAGCTCATCTGAATAGTCCTAGCGTGTTACTATATTGTATTATTAAATATTTTTAGAAAATGAAAAGTGAAGGAATTTGTTTTATAAAATAGGTGAAAATGATTTATTCATTTGGACAACACTTTTGTTAAAATACAGAATACTGTTTTGTGTTGTCCTTTTAATATGTTAGCTTTACTGGAAAATAAGCCTCTCATTGATCATACATTGAACAAATGTGTTTTGTAGAAATGTATAGACCAAATTATAAACTAATACTAATACTCAAGTAATTATCCTATTAAAATAAGTTTGTATTTTTCAGTTTGGTAACTTGTTTTTTGGAAGGTGTCACATTTAGTATGTCACGCACTCTGGTTTCAAAATTAGATATAGCTTTGAGGAGCTTGAGGCATTCTGATAAACAACCATTCTGATTGTTTAAAAAAAACAAACAAACAAACAAAAAAAAAACAGAGAAAATACATTATTAGTAAATAAATACTTAAGTAATGTTCACAGTCCACAACCACAGAAAATCCAGAGTATTTAACTATTTCCAACCTTAACTTTATATAAGTGTGTTAAACAAAAATAATGCTGTTAGAGTATTTAAGAAAATACAATCGCACAGAGAATACATTTTTCATACAATATCAAAGTAGAATGCAGTAGGTGAAGTAGTTCTTTTCTTTCCAAACAGTATCTTGACTAAAACTGACAGCTTTCCCTGTGAGTACAGCCCAACTCTCCATTACATTGCATAGCTCAGCCAAGCATTCACAGGCTCTATCACAGGATACGCGGTGCAGTGTATAATGTAAACAGACTCTATCACAGGATACGCAGTGCAGTGTATAATGTGAACGGGCTCTATCACAGGATACGCAGTGCTGTGTATAATGTGAACAGACTCTATCACAGGATATGCAGTGCAATGTATAATGTGAACAGACTCTATCACAGGATATGCAGTGCAGTGTATAATGTGAACAGGCTCTATCACAGGATACGCAGTGCAATGTATAATGTAAACAGACTCTATCACAGGATATGCAGTGCAGTGTATAATGTAAACAGACTCTATCACAGGATATGCAGTGCAGTGTATAATGTGAACAGGCTCTATCACAGGATATGCAGTGCAATGTATAATGTGAATGGGCTCTATCACAGGATATGCAGTGCAGTGTATAATGTGAATGGGCTCTATCACAGGATAATCAGTGCAGTGTATAATGTGAACGGGCTCTATCACAGGATATGCAGTGCAGTGTATAATGTAAACAGACTCTATCACAGGATATGCAGTGCAGTGTATAATGTGAACAGGCTCTATCACAGGATACGCAGTGCAGTGTATAATGTGAACAGACTCTATCACAGGATATGCAGTGCAATGTATAATGTAAACAGACTCTATCACAGGATATGCAGTGCAGTGTATAATGTAAACAGACTCTATCACAGGATATGCAGTGCAGTGTATAATGTGAACAGGCTCTATCACAGGATACGCAGTGCAATGTATAATGTGAATGGGCTCTATCACAGGATATGCAGTGCAGTGTATAATGTGAATGGGCTCTATCACAGGATAATCAGTGCAGTGTATAATGTGAACAGGCTCTATCACAGGATATGCAGTGCAATGTATAATGTGAACGGACTCTATCTTCAATTCCACAACCTTAATTAAGATAGGGTGGTATATAAAATGCATACGTATTAATTTGCATAATTTGCTATACTTCTCACTTATTTTTGTATGTTTCTGTATTCAATAGATTGAGTGGCTTCAACTAACACAAATATAGCTGAATTTACAAGAGGGAATCGACATCAAACGAGAAGGTGCTAATTTTCAGCAGCGCCCACTGGAAAAGATATGCTGGGCTACTCTGACATCCTATTTTCACAAAAAAAAAACACAGAAAAACTTTTTTAACTTTTTCATCCATGTACTCCCTGATCCTCTACAGGGGACTCATGCTTTACTCCATAATGACTTTTCTTGGGAGAGGTTAGTGCAGATAAGCCACACATTCTCCCTACAAACCACTTGGCCTTGAACAATATATGATAATTACTAAGATTTTCCATAATCCTGGATGGCAAGCACTAAAGCCATCGCTCCCCACTGCGTCTGATTGAAATGCAGAAACATGAAGCATAGAAGATTTTGATTCCAGTCTTACTGATAGCCATGGACTGCTGTCAAATTTCAGAAGAGTATTCAGTATGAAAAAAAATGTAACCGCAAAAATAACTGGTATACTGGTATGTTGCATCTTTGAGTATTTGATTACCAACCCAGGTATTATTTTGGACTCTTCACTCTCCTCTGAACACATCACTAAAATGTACTTGTCATTTCTTTCTTAGCAACATCTATAGAATCTGCCCTTTTCTACCTACGTATTCCACTCAACTCCTGGTCCAATCTCTTGTTCTTTCCAGATTGGATTATTGTAACTCTCTCCTCACTGGTCTCCCTGCTTTGGCTATTCACCCTCTTCAGTTTATTCAAAATTCTGCTGAGCGTCTGTTATTCTCATAACCCTACTATTGTCACGCTACCCCTCTGCTTCACATTCTCCGATGGTTACCTATCTCTGCTCGCATCCAATTTAAGACCCTTGCTCTTGCCTATCGGTCTATTCGTCATTCTGCCCTTTCCTATCTCCAATCCCTCATGTCTCCTTGTATTCCTTCTTTCCCTCTCCACTGGTCGACTTGTTATGCCTTCTCCCTTCTCTTAACTCCTTCCTCCTGTGCTCGCTCCTTCAAAATGTATATGCATTCCTGTCTGAATCTAGGTTTAATTAAAAACATAACACCTATGTCAGATTGTGGCAGAGTGGTTAACTGTGTGCATGTGAAGATAACGCAATGGTGATTAATAAACAGACAGACAGTTATAATCTAGGTGCAATGTTGCTTAATGTTTTTTTTTGTTTGTTTTTTTTAATCCGATGGCCTGATGGCAAAACAACAGTAAATAATAACAAAGGTAATGAAGCAATACAGCGGCTTGTATTGCTTATTTGTAATCCATGGATTGTCCCCGAAATACTAACAGTCCAGTTGTTTAGTTCACCCACACATAGCACATACACAAACACAAACACCAGTCCACAGTACATGCTCTAGTGCTCATGGTGAATACAGTTCTTTAGAGCAAACAAAAGTGCAGTGTTTTGTGCTGGTCTTTGGTGACAGCTCCAGATCGTGCTAGCCATCCAAATAATACAAACAGTATTATTAACAAACAAAACACTTTTCACAACACAGGTTCTCCTTCTGGTCATTTAAGTTAACCATTCACAAAGGAACAGATCACATCACTAAGCCCCCTTTTTATAACGTCACTCATGACCCCTTGGTCAAGGAGTGCATCTGCTCCTCCAATCCACGGATGCAATGCTGTTTCCCATCCGGGTCATTGGTTTCGCGTACCATAGCTCCGCCACCTTTCTAAATGGCCGACTTACACCTAATCCTGGGAATAAACTGTCATGCCATTTAGTCCAGGGTACTCTATTCCCTCTACATAGCACCTTCACAGGTCAGGAGGGAGATCTAACACCAGGAATAATTTGATCTCTGACACATATCCCACTGCTCAGAGTGGAACCTAAGGAACACTCAGCTAAATATGCTTTTCCCATTACTCCCCCCTCCTGGGAAAAATATTCAGCATTTTGGTGGTTTTTCTTCGCACGGTGTACCACGTGGTACATGAAAGGCTGCAATGCCAGATACCACCGAGATCCGGGCATTGCTGTCCTTCATTGTGCTTAACTACTTGAGTGGGGCATAGTCAGTGATGATATCAAATGAATGTCCCAGCAGGTAGTATCGTAAAGAGTGAGTAGCCCATTTAATGGCTAGGTGGAGCTGTAAATAACCACATCGTCAATATATGTTGCCGCATATTCAACGTGGGTGTAAAATCTGGTCCATCAGTCTCTGAAAGGTAGCAGGCGCACCATAAAGCCCAAACGGCAAGGTTGTGAACAGCTCTTCTGGTGTTGAAAATGCAGTTTTCTCTCTAGGACTGCTATTTAATAGGATCTGCCAGTATCCTTTCGTCAGGTCCATAGTGGAGATAAACCTAGCCGTTCCCAGTCTTTTGAGAAGCTCATCGACCTGAGGCATGGGGTACTCATCTAACTTGGCAACATCGTTTACCTTACAGAAGTGGTTGACCACTAACAAAACTGAATTGCACCACTCATTCATAAGAACATAAGAACATAAGAAAGTTTACAAACGAGAGGAGGCCATTCGGCCCATCTTGCTCGTTTGGTTGTTAGTAGCTTATTGATCCCAAAATCTCATCAAGCAGCTTCTTGAAGGATCCCAGGGTGTCAGCTTCAACAACATTACTGGGGAGTTGATTCCAGACCCTCACAATTCTCTGTGTAAAAAAGTGTCTCCTATTTTCTGTTCTGAATGCCCCTTTTTCTAAACTCCATTTGTGACCCCTGGTCCTTGTTTCTTTTTTCAGGCTGAAAAAGTCCCTTGCGTCGACACTGTCAATACCTTTTAGAATTTTGAATGCTTGAATTAGGTCGCCACGTAGTCTTCTTTGTTCAAGACTGAACAGATTCAATTCTTTTAGCCTGTCTGCATATGACATGCCTTTTAAGCCCGGAATAATTCTGGTCGCTCTTCTTTGCACTCTTTCTAGAGCAGCAATATCTTTTTTATAGCGAGGTGACCAGAACTGCACACAATATTCAAGATGAGGTCTTACAAGTGCATTGTACAGTTTTAACATTACTTCCCTTGATTTAAATTCAACACTTTTCACAATGTATCCGAGTATCTTGTTAGCCTTTTTTATAGCTTCCCCACATTGCCTAGATGAAGACATTTCTGAGTCAACAAAAACTCCTAGGTCTTTTTCATAGATTCCTTCTCCAATTTCAATATCTCCCATATGATATTTATAATGTACATTTTTATTTCCTGCGTGCAGTACCTTACACTTTTCTCTATTAAATGTCATTTGCCATGTGTCTGCCCAGTTCTGAATCTTGTCTAGATCATTTTGAATGACCTTTGCTGCTGCAACAGTGTTTGCCACTCCTCCTACTTTTGTGTCGTCTGCAAATTTAACAAGTTTGCTTACTATACCAGAATCTAAATCATTAATGTAGATTAGGAATAGCAGAGGACCTAATACTGATCCCTGTGGTACACCGCTGGTTACCACACTCCATTCTGAGGTTTTTCCTCTAATCAGTACTTTCTGTTTTCTACATGTTAACCACTCCCTAATCCATGTACATGTGTTTCCTTGAATCCCAACTGCGTTCAGTTTGAGAATTAATCTTTTGTGCGGGACTTTGTCAAAAGCTTTCTGGAAATCTAAATAAACCATGTCATATGCTTTGCAATTATCCATTATCGATGTTGCATCCTCAAAAAAATCAAGCAAGTTAGTTAGGCACGATCTCCCTTTCCTAAAACCATGTTGACTGTCTCCCAGTACCCTGTTACCATATAGGTAATTTTCCATTTTGGATCTTATTATAGTTTCCATAAGTTTGCATATAATAGAAGTCAGGCTTACTGGTCTGTAGTTACCTGGTTCAGTTTTGTTTCCCTTTTTGTGGATCGGTATTACGTTTGCAATTTTCCAGTCTGTCGGTACAACCCCTGTGTCAAGAGACTGCTGCATGATCTTGGTTAGCGGTTTGTAAATTACTTCTTTCATTTCTTTGAGTACTACTGGGAGGATCTCATCCGGCCCAGGGGATTTGTTTATTTTAAGAGCTCCTAGTCCCTTTAACACTTCTGCCTCAGTTATGCTAAAGTTATTTAAAACTGGATAGGAACTGGATGACATGTGGGGCATGTTGTCAGTATCTTCCTTTGTAAAAACTTGTGAAAAGTAATCATTTAACATATTTGCTATTTTTTTTTCTTCCTCTACGATTTTGCCATTTGTATCTCTTAAACATTTAATCTCCTCTTTGAATGTTCTCTTGCTGTTGTAATATTGGAAAAACATTTTGGAATTGGTTTTAGCTCCCTTAGCAATGTTCATTTCTATTTCTCTCTTGGCCTTTCTAACTTCCTTTTTGACTTGCATTTGCAGTTCTGTGTACTCTTTCTGTGTACTTTCTTTTTGGTCCTTTTTTAATGCTCTGTAAAGTGCCTTTTTTCGCTGAATATTTTTTTTAATTGATCTATTAAACCATTTTGGCAATTTAGTTTTACATTTAGATTTGTCTACTTTAGGGATATAATTGTTTTGCGCCTCTAGTACTACATTTTTGAAGAACAACCATCCTTCTTCTGTGGGTGTTTTCTCTATTTTACTCCAATCTACTTCTGTTAGTCTCTGTTTCATACCTTCATAGTTTGCTTTTCTAAAATTGTAAACCTTAGCTTTAGTCTTTACTTTTGAGGATTTAAAAAACACTTCAAATGAGACCATGTTGTGGTCTGAGTTTGCCAGTGGTTCTCTGACCTCTGTTTTAGTTATTCTATCTTCGTTATTTGAAAAGACTAAATCAAGGCATGCCTCCCCTCTAGTGGGTGCCTTCACAAATTGTGTTAGGAAGCAGTCATTTGTCATTTCCACCATTTCTATTTCATCCTTCGCGCTACCCACCGGGTTTTCCCATTTTATTTGGGGGAAGTTGAAATCCCCCATTAGTATGGCTTCTCCTTTGCTACACACATTTCTAATGTCATTGTATAACAGATTATTGTGCTCACCGTCTGAATCTGGCGGTCTATAGCATGCTCCTATTATTATGCCTTTTGAATTTTTGTCTGTTATTCTGACCCATATTGATTCGGTTTTATTTTCTTTGTCCAGGTTTAACACCTGGGCTTCAAGACTGTTTCTTATGTATAGCGCTACCCCTCCTCCTCGTCTGTCCTGCCTGTCTTTCCTATACAGTGTATACCCACAAATATTATATTCGTCCCCATCACTCTCAGATAACCACGTTTCTGTAACACCTATCACATCATAGTTACCTGTTAGTGCAGTAGCTTCAAGTTCTAGAATTTTGTTTCTGATACTTCTAGCATTTAGATAAATACATTTAATGGTTGTCTTACCTGAGTTGTTGTTCTTGTTTTGATGCGGTCTCCCTTCTGTTTTTTGTTGATTTCTCCTGGAAGGCTCAATCACCCCAAGTACAAGCATTGACCATACCTCTTTGCTAACGCCACTTCATCGACTTTCTGGGATCTGGTAAGGCCTCTCTCGCACTTTGACACCTGGGCGAGAGATAATGGCATATTCAACAAGGTTAGTTCTGCCAGGCATGTCAGAAGAAAATAATTGAACTCCTGAGTTAACTTACAAATGGGGTGGAAATAATCAGCAGTGGGACCAAAGGAGCAGGGCGCACTCGACCCGGCGCTACTCGTTGGCAGTCTGGGCATGTGGCTACATAGTTCAATTAGTACCCTTGTTTTGTCAGCTCCGAGGTGTCCCGCAAAAAGGATATCATGTGCCAGCCTCATGACCAACAAGATTGGGGAACCAATAATTGTGTTCAGGCTGTCCTGTGCCTGTGGCAAAGTTTACCCTATACAGTAATTGCCCCTTGATAATGAAATGTGGAAATACTAGCACCCCAGAGCCTTCAACATCCTTACCTTCAAGTGCCCCCAAGTGTGCACTAGTGAGGGGTCATTGTTCTGGCCCCACACTATGGCCGCACTTGAGTGCTACATGTCCTGTATATTGAGAGGGGTAGGATTAACATCTGCCCTAGATGGCCCAGTAACCTTGCTTTCTCGGTCCCATTGTGTTCCGACCCACTTTGACTGTTGTTTGTTACCATTGGATCATTCTCCCACCAAACCCCAGCCTTGTCTCATTAATGCTCCCTCCCATTTTCGTATATATCTCTCTTTATTTGATTTTCTTGGATGAAAAAGGGGGAAAACATTTCAGTTTGAAAGGGAAAAACATGACCAATTCTTTCTCTTTCTTTACTTTCTGCCACATTTACGTGTGCAGTCGAGACTTGCATCAATTTGACCAATTCTTTATAATTTGGCCAGTCTCGACCCAGAATTATTGGGTGTGGTAGCCTTTCTGCCACCCCAACTACCAGATGGCGTTTTTTTTTACTAGATGCCCAATTTCACGTTGCCACGTCAAACTCCATTGCTGATGGGTATGTCCTGGTCTGATGTTCCTGTTCATTATATCTAAAACAGATAGGGGGATGGAGGGAACATTGGTTATTTGTCTGTCCCATTGTTGGTAAGGCAAAGGGGCTGGAGAAGCAGCTCTACCCCCGCTGGGGACCAACCTTGACCTCCATGAAAAGGAGGCAAGTTTGCCCATTGGGGGTGGAGATCTAGGAGTGATCGGTCACAGTGTTGTAGGTGGAGGAGAGAGAGGGGATGGTACTCGGCTGCTTTGTTGCATTGGAACGGTGAGCAGACCGGTCTGGGCAGACACCAGGTAGTCCTCGAAGTCCTCAGCGAGTTTAACTGCCTCCTCCAGGGTGTCGGGATTGTGGCGCCATATCCATCTTTGTGTCTCGGCACAGACCACATGGCAAAACTGTTCAACTACAATAGCCTCTCCCATCTATAGGCTTGTTTCCTGGGTGGGTTTGAGCCAGTGCAGCAGTGATGTTTAAATGGTCCAGAATGGCTTGCTTTACTAGGTTGTACTGAGCGGCTTCGGTTTCCATCATGGCCTGGTCTTTCATCGGGTCTTAACACAGTGTTCAATTTTCTATTTGGGACCCCATTGAACTGTCCTCAGAATCGCTTCAGCGAATATGTTAATGATACTACGCCCAGAAATTTATGCTGACCCTTGGTGATGGGGATCGAACTCTATAACAGACAAAACAAGTCTTAAGAATACCATTTCAGCGCAGTGTTTTTTTGTTTGTTTGTTTTTTTTTTTTTTTTTTTACGTCTTTGCTTCATTTATGCACCACAGAATCAGGACCAGTCCTGTTCACTCTTACACTCACATTTGAGCTGTGATCAGAATACAGCCCTAAGAGTGAAAGTCAACTCACATTGTTGAATTTTCAGAAGGTATTGATTTATTTTTTATATATTTTTTTTGTTTAAAACCACATAACAAATCAACTTTGTATGCAAACTGAGGGAGGTGGTGTGAGATTATTTATATTCAGTCGTGAAAATTTTTTTTTGTTTGTTTACCTTTGAGGATAGTAGACATTGCTGCATAAAATTACTTCACTTATTTATTTCACTTTCATTGAAACAGCATGAAACCTGTTAAATGTACAAGTGTCCCTACATAACACATGCAGTGAATCACAGCCGCTATCGAGAGGGGTGGAGTTTGGTTTGGATTTCTGCCGTCTGTTACATATATATATATATATATATATATATATATATATATATAGAGAGAGAGAGAGAGAGAGAGAGAGAGAGAGAGAGAGAGAGAGAGAGAGAGAGAGAGAGAGAGAGAGAGAGTGTGTTTTCTGGAAGTACAGTGCCAATATAAGTTTTAATGAGTCTTCCCTCAGCAGGCAATGCTTCTGAGTGGCAATGCTGTGTTAGCCTGGCGGTAGCACAGAAAAGGAAGGTGTGCCAATTGCCAGACGAAACCAGTGGAAGGTATGGCATAGACAATTCATCAAACTCCCCACTGTATTTATTTGAAGTTCCATTGTCCAAAACTACCACACCACCTTTTGGATCACATACTGTGTCTAGACCAGAAAAAAAGCTACATTTGTGGCAGTTTCAGGTCTACTTGAACGCGTCTAGAGTCTTACTGGGTGTGAACTGTGATGTTGTGACATTTTCAAAACAGTGTAACAACACATACATTATAGAGCTTGGTGTTAAATAAGGCTAAGAGTTGTATGTATGTGTGATAACTTTACTGCAGTTCATTAGGAATCCAGTGATGTCATTACATTTGAATTCTCTCCACATATTGTTGAGTGTTGCAATTACAGTGTTACATGTGTGGCAAAGAGCGAATGAATCCTAGTCAACAATCTCCCAACCTGTGAGGACGCTGTATAACAGGAACAGTGTGCCCTGGACTGGATGGTTTGCCAGTTCATTCCAGGGTCAGTCGGAAGTCGACCGCCCAGAAAGGGGGTGGAGTCATAATACCAGAAATCATCGCCTTAATGCGGTAGGCGATGTGTCAGTCAAGGTGACCAAGCAATCTGTTCCTTTGATATAGTTAAGAAAATACCTGTAAAGTAGTGCAGCAAAAATATAACTGTGACTGTTTTGTGTTGTTTTGTATGTCTACTAAACTGTTATGTTTGTCATTTTAGACGGCTAACTAATCTGGGAGCTGTTGCTAAAAGCCAACACCCACCCTGGACCACTCTACGCTATTGTTGTCACTAGTATTGTATTAATTCACCACTAGGAGCACTCACTGTTGCACCTGTGATCATCGTGAACATCTTGTGTTTGTTATTCCTGAGCACTGCATCTGTGCACTGCAAACCACTTTGCCACACATGTATATTACTTTATTACTTGTTTCACGTATTGTATTTAATTCACTTTTTAACTCCCTTCTTTGCTATAAGTCTGTGATCAATGACGGCCTTTGCAATTTAATCAAATTGGAAGTTGTTTATTTCCCATAATGCATTGTTCTTTGTCTAAGGAAGGTATTACTTTTTTCACATTTTTCCTAGAAGCAACCCCTTATCTTCTGCATCAATCACTTTTTTCATTAACTGTGACTAGTAGTGATGTTATACCCATGGGAATTACCCTTATCTGAAAGCATGCTCCTCAGTGTTATAGCAACCACACATCTTGCCATGTTAGCAGAACCAACTTTACAACTTGCAATAGAATCTAAAGCATGTTGACAAAAAATAAACATATACATAAATTAAAACTATCACAGTTTACTCTCAAATATACATGGTAACTCAAAAGTTGTGTGAGAAAAAATTAGTCAGGTGATGTGCTGTTTTCATTCCCTTCTGAGGACGATTGATGATGTAAGTTGGTTAACTCAAACTGAACCCAGTAGGGATTCAAGGAAATGCATGCACATGGATCAGGGAGTGGTTAACATGCAGAAAACAGAAAATACTGATTAGAGGAGAAATCCTAAAATGGAGCAGGGTAGCCAGTGGAGTACCACAGGGATCAGTATTAGGTCCTCTGCTCTTCCTAATCTACATTAATGACTTAGATTTCGGTACAGTAAGCAAACTTGTTCAGTTTGCAGATGACATAAAATAGAAGGAGTGGCAAACACAGTTTTGTCAGCAAAGGTCATTCAAAATGACCTAGACAGCATTCAGAACTGGCAGACACATGGCAAATTACATTAAACAGAAAAGTGTAAGGTACTGCATGCAGGCAATACAAATGTCCATTATAAATACCATATGGGAGATATTGAAATTGAAGAAGGAATCTATGAAAAAGATCTAAGCGTTTATGTTGACTCTGAAATGTCTTCATCTAGACAATGTGGGGAAGCTATAAAAAAGGCCAAAAAATACTTGCATATATAGTGAAAAGTGTTGAATTTAAATCAAGGGAAGTAACGCTAAAACTATACAATGCATTAGTAAGACCTCATCTAGAATATTGTGTTCAGTTCTGGTCACCTTGCTACAAAAGGATATTGCTGATCTAGAAAGAGTACAAAGAATAGTGACCAGAATTATTCCTGGTTTAAAAGGCATGTTATATGCAGACAGGCTAAAAGGATTGAATCTATTCTGTCTTGAACAAAGAAGACTACACATTCAACCTACCCAAGCATTCAGAATTCTAAAGGGTATTGACAATGTCGATACAGGGGACCTTTTCAACCTGAAAAAAAGAAACAAGGACCAGCGGTCACAAATGGAGATCAAATAAAGGGGCATTCAGAACAGAAAATAGAAAGCACAATTTTTTACACAGAGAATTGTGGGAGTCTGGAACCAACTCCCAAGTAATGTTGTTGAAGCTTACACCCTGGGATCCTTCAAGAAGATGCTTGAAGAGATTTTGGAATCAATAAGCTACTAACAACCAAACAAGCAAGATGGGCTGAATGGCCTCCTTTCTTTTGTAACCTTTTTTATGTATAAGCATCATCTACTCATAGGGATAACACTGGCACTTGCAGTTGTAACAAATCCCCCTGTTCCTGGTGGAGTTTTTACTTGTTATGATCCATTGAGTGATTACTGTGAGTGGAGTGACAGTGGTTTTGTACATTGGACTATTAAAATCTCCATCTCACCCCAGCCTAACTTTGGCATTCCTTATCCACTATCTACACAGTGTGCCATGTTCACTCATGTCTTGCAACGTTTTTCAAAATCTAGAACAGCAAGATTTTAAAAAAAAACTGCAGTAGCCTTAATAAATAATACTGGAAATAGTGTTTGTGCTGTATGCTGTGACACCTCACAAGCAATCTCTCCTTACCTCACATGTGCATTGAGACCTCCTTCCAACCCTGTTTTAGTGGCCTCCAACCCAACTAACTAGCCCTTACAATCCAGAACAACATATTTACCATTTTAACCCATGTACCTGTTTATTTGCTTAGCTGTTAGGCCAACTACCAACATCTCTTTAACTGTGCATAAATCAGTGTTATAAAGTTATAAAGTCTGCATAATATGGCAGTGGAGAAAGCAGTACACTGGGAGTAATGTTGTGGTAATTGGTGGAGATCAGTTTAAGCAAACAGGCTAACGATGTTGGCCAAGTTGAAGGTGGAAAGACCACTGAGGAAGCTGTTAGTTTATTGCTGAAGAGATGCAGGAAATAGTGGAAAACAATCAAAGTCTTGTACATTTATGCTACCAAGCCTGTGGCAATTACAGTAGAATACATCACATGGTAGCTTTCTGCTCAGTCACACATGGCTCTCCTACATTAGCAATAACAGTAAGTATAATGTTGCCTGAAAGTGACATTTCAAGTATTTGTATAACTGGACCATTACTTCAAATCCCACTGCCAGATTAAGACAATGAGGAATCAATGAGTTTACTAGTAACTGCTATTATTAAAGCTGATTCTCAAAAATTGAATTACAAAACAGTAAGACAGGGAGATGATAGACCCCTGTCACTCCACATCAAGCTGCATTATCAAGAGTTTTTGCTGTTTACTGCTTGTACTAGTATGGCTCATTAATAACCCATTCTAAATTATAGAACAAGACTCATTCAGAGCAATTTTAAGTTGATCTTAAGACATGATAGTTGATACTTCTTAATCTTTAGTATCTAAAGATGGCACTGGTTAAAGTAAATGTTTTAAAAACATGACAAAATGAGACATTTCTTAACAAATGAGACATTAACTTAACATTTTAAGACTTGAATTGTGATTTTGTCATTTGATAAAAAGAGATGGTGTGGGGTTCATTTGGAAGAGTTGTCGATATCTGACAATTTCAGATAATTGTATGCTTCTGGCTTGCATGTAAAAAAATTAAGTTTATATCTTCAAAAGTTATAATAACCTAAAAAAAGAGAACATAACAAGAAGCAAAGCTGAATAGATGGGGTACCACCTACTGAGGTATTCTTGACACTAGTTAAAAAGTTGTAACAGGGTTTGCAGTTCTCAGCATGATGCACAGATGAAGCGTACATTTTGAAGCCTGCTGTGCCGCACACATTCAAAATGATCAAAACATCTCAACAGACATTGCAGAGTGCAATGGCTCTCTGAAACAGCATAGCTCTCATCATTATCTTTTCAATCCTGGTACAGAGATCTAGAACGAGGCTCATCAGAGGATATGTTTAGCTCATGTCCACGATCAGTTGTAATTACATAAAGTAAAGCTGGCGCACTCTGACTGTTTTATAAAGTGTCAATTATGCCTTTTCGATTGACCAGAGTAGCCTTTTTTATTTTATTTTTTATTTGTAATAAG
Source organism: Polyodon spathula (assembly GCF_017654505.1). Taxonomy (NCBI): domain Eukaryota; kingdom Metazoa; phylum Chordata; class Actinopteri; order Acipenseriformes; family Polyodontidae; genus Polyodon; species Polyodon spathula. Next base: position 10,634,115 of record NC_054535.1, read on the forward strand.
GCAAAACTTGATATGTTTGTCTCAACGTAGTTGCAAATAATTCATAGATCAAAAAACACTTTATTCTTATTTACCAGTATCTAAAATACAAAATCTTAAAATAAGGATTTTTTAAATAATTATTATTAATGTATTATATATCTTTATTTCTACTGTATTCAGCTGGGCTACAATCTTTTTTTCTCTCTCATTACACTCTATTACCTTTTTAATGTATTAATCTTTTATTTTTTGGTAAAATTCAATCAATCAAAATTCAGTTTCTCTATGGGGTGCTACACAATGTTGTATGCCAGAATACTGTTCTGGTACTTTTTTTTTTTGATAGGCAGAACCTTGATTTACTAAGAATTAACTTAAGAATCTTTGCCGATTTGTTATGAAAATGCATATATATTGCCCAACCACTTTAATTTCGGTTCAGGGACACAGGTGAATCTATTTTCCGTGGGGAAATCAAATTAGTGTTTCTGCGCCATGCCATTCAGGGCTGGATTAAAGTCAATGGGGGCCCGGTTGTTCTTGTTTTGGGGGGCCTCTTTGCATATTCATTTGCTTCCCTTTACTGTTTTACTACCACCACACTCGATTAACATTAATGTCAAATTATTCAGTCTGAACTGATCCATATTTTACCTGATTCGATGTTTACATTAGTGCCAGTTTTGAAATTGAGCATTGGCCACAGCTTTAGTTAGTTAGTGGCAGTTTCAAATACAAAATGGGAAATGCAAACTGCAGACTCTTTTGTCGTAATAGCAAGTTATCTGGAAATGTGTTGTCCTTGTCTCTTATGAATATGTACATGTGTAATAGGTTTAGGTAACACTTTATGTTAAGGTTTTATAAATATATAACATATGCTTAATAACTATGTAATAGAGCATTAATAAAGCATTATAGATGGTTTGTAACCATGCAATAGCAAAACACAGAATTATGTTTAAACATCCCAAAATACAATAGGTGGCTAAAAACTGGCCACTTTATAAAACTGTAATTCTGTATATGGCTAGTGCATAGTTAAAAACCATCTATAGTACTTTATACACTCTATAACATAGTTACTACACATACATTATATGTTTATAAAACATTTATAAAACATTGACAAGCAGCACCTTAATATAAAGTGTTACCATGTAATGTTGTTTTTTATTATTATTTGTGTCAGCAGAATCAGCAGAGCTGCACACACAGGAACAACATATTTTTTGTTTTATTTTATTTTATTTCATTTTATTGTTTGTTTTTTGGGGTCTAAATGAGGCAGGCTGTGTTTTAGACAACCTAGAAATTTAATGGTAACCCGGTTTAAGAAAGCTTTATGATATCAGTAAGTCACACAAGGCCAAATTGGAACTCAGACACAAACACCCTGCCACTGGTATTTTAATATGAATTAGTTTATTTGCATTTGGAATAAGAATTCTCAGTCTAAAAGAAAACTACATGGAAACACACAACCCGAAACTACTACCAAAAAAAGAGGTGAGACTTATTTTTATTTTCTCATGGAGACTGCTCCACTGTAGTCCATATAAACCCAGGTCATTTCTTCCTGTTTCTTTCTCTCCAATGTATTTTTCGCAGTACTGGTACCTTCACATACACTTGTTGGTATTGTATTAAAATAGCGTGTCAGCGTTGGTGTTTTTTTAACATATCTTCCTTGTGATGACGTTGTACTTATTGTACTTGTACTATACCTAGGTGCTGCTTTGTCAGGCATTTAAAGGTTCTGATCTGTGTCATGTTCTTGCCAAAGCACACTTGACAAAAGTGGCATGTGACTTGATGTCAGGTCAAGTCATATGATCAGGCAGTCCCTGCTCCTCCAACGCAATAAGACTTGGTAAAACCGACATGTTGTTCCAATCCATACAGTCACACACTACTTATTCATTTTTTAGATATCATATTATAATTTATGTTACTTTTTGAGGCCCCGCAAAATATGAGGCCCTGTGCTGCAGCCCCTAAAGCCAGTGCTTTAATCCTTCCCTTTTGCCATTGAATAGACATTAGAAACAAAAAAAAACAGTGTCCGGTTCTCTATGTGCCACTTCAAATGATATTTTAAATGTTTGCAGAATCAAGAGTCACACAGATCTCTTCACAGTTGTTTGGTTCAGTCAATCGTTCTTGTGATGCAATGAAGAGAACATTAGGAACTTCTGTAACTAAAGTTTAAGAAGGCTAACAATGTTCTTCAGTAAAAATGCAGATGAAGAAGACAGCAAAAGTACATCCTACGACTGTGGCCATAAACACGTTTAAAGCTGCTTTGTATGTCTGTCAGTGCAGAGACCCGGGGATTGGAATGAACGACTATCCTTGCAACTGGCTTAGTATGGCATTTTGTACCCGGGAGTTACATTGTAAATTTGCAGTGGGAAAAAAGTGTATGTTAAGCTATGATTTGGTGGGAGAGGATATATTTTTGGCAATGACCCACCAAAAAGTGGCAAATTGTGTTTTTTAAACTAGCCAAGAACCACATTTACATTTAAGATTTATATATTACAAAAGCATAAATACACATTTATATAAAATTAAAATAAAACACAGGGTAAATTTATAAAGTGTTTGCTTATCTGCTTTGTTTGTTTTACTGTACCAGAACCACTGTTTTTTTGTATTTTTTTTTTTTTATCTGATGATAAATGTGGTAGGTCCAGAAACAAATTTATTCACAATGTAGTATAAAATGAAATTGTCCAGAACTGTCAGCGGATACAGTCTTTAAAAATAAATGTTAAAACAATTCTGATACAGCTCTTAGATTGGTGACCAATAAAAAAACAGCGTTTGTGTAATATGTAATTTTATTGGATGCAGAGCTCCAGAAAAAAAGACAGGAGCAGGACATGATATACTATACAGGGCATCGTGGTTCTGCACTGTTCTCTCATTACCACAGAACCTGAACCTCTGGGTAGAAGAGGATCCCTCATGACCTTTGTGTTCATCACCTGAAACATTAAGGCACATTTTGACAGGATGTAAAGTGGGTCTTAGCCAATGACGGTTTACTTGGCGCCATGACCAGGTACTGTGATGTTTGGCCTTATTATTTTAAGACAAGCATAATATGATCAATAACTTGCCACCAGTTCCATCAAAACATTACAAACAAAAGAAAATATTCCTCTACCAGGAGAGCAACTGTCAAATAAAGGTGTTAAAACCAAGCCTCACCCAGGACAACTGGGAGCTGCTAAAGAAAAATGCTGACAGATGTTGGTCATCGGCTTATTATTGCACCTTAGATTGCCACCACTAACCTTCAACCAGATATTTTCTTGTGGTCGGGATCAGCATGCCTTTGTTACCAGGTAGAGTTAACAGTGCCATGGGAGAATGCTGTAGATGAGGTGTATAAGAGGAAGAAACTTCGGTATGCTCAACTAGCTGCTGAAGCGGAACAGCGAGGATGGAGAGTCCGGGTTTATCCAGTGGAGGTGGGTTGTTGAGGATTTGTGGCACACTCTACAACCCGGTTTCTCAGAGATGTCAGATTCAGTGGCCAAGAGTTACGTCGCACAGTGAAGAACTTATGTGAAGTAGCAGAGAGGACCAGCAACTGGTTGTAGCTCAGACAGAAAGATTCTGGTTGGGGATCTCAAGCACAATAGAAAGAAAGAAACGCCGATGTACAAGTAAGTAAGCTGGTTTGAGTTGAGTGGGGGACAGAGGGGGCTGATGCATCACTGTCTAGCCCTATTAAGGTGTTGTGCGTTAGTCGACGAAACACAGTTTCGTTGGAAAACCGTCAATGTGGCAGCACTGATCAAGGGGGAGTAGTCAATAGTGTAGTCCAAAATCTGAAAGCACCGGAACACCAATTAAAATATAGATTTTTCTAAAACAAATTATACAAATGCATGTTTTATTTATACATTGAACTTGACAAAACATTTAATAAGTAATGCATGCATCTCACGTATGACTTTTAGACTACTCCTCCAGTGCTGTCCGATCAGTTTTCCAGCCAAATAAGGCTTGTTTTGAAAGCATCTGTCGGGTTAATGTTGTCTTTGGTGGTTTGGTTATTTTCTGGCTATTTTTATGAGGGATTTTTTTTTTCTATTCCTTTTGATTATGAGGTTATCACCAGCACAGAACTTCAATCACTACGTTGCCCTGTAGTATTAGTATATCATGGATATCACCCATGTTTTTTTTTTTTTTTTCTGGACTCTACAGCCAATAAAATTAAGAATCACACAAACGCTCAGTTTATTTCATTATTATTATTATTATTATTATTATTATTATTATTATTATTATTATTATTATTATTATTATTATTATTATTATTTTATTTCTTGTTGATATATATATATATATATATATATATATATATATATATATATATATATATATATATATTGGTTATTTGCATTTTTCTCTTTCTTCATCTTTACATTCTTCTGTCTTATAGTATTCATGTTTTTATTTTTTATTAGCGCATCTGAAGTGTCTTCTGATAATTTATTCTGCTATTTCTCTTTATAGCTATAACGCCTTGAAAAAAAAGCCTGCTAAGCTATCCAAGACAGGGTTTCACTTGCTGAATTAGGTCTTTGCTATTTTAGATCGGCAGTTAGTTCCTGGTGGTGAGTTGTATAAATTATTTATATTTTTTAGTACGCTTAATATCGCCTACCTGGCACCTATATTGTCAAATCATCAGCACAGTTACAATCTATTACCTTTTTTTTTTATTTTGGTATACAACTATGAATATAGCTTTTGCTTTTATGAATCTTTTAATTTTTGCAGAATTCAATCAGATTTTTCAAAAAGAACTGATCTTGTTGTTTTAAAAGCAGTAAACTCCAGCATGCCCACCTGGCTTCAATCATCCATGTTGGGTTAAACCTTGCTTCTCCTCATCTCTTGGAGAATCACATCAGCCTCTTGTAAGGCAACACAACAAGTCAGGTGTACCGTACGTGACGTCTGCTATCATTTGCCGCTCCATAACTTGCTATTTGGGAGATAAAGTCATTTGCCGTTGAGTGCTAATGGACATAATTAAAAAGAAGAATACATCTACTTTTAGAGTATGCAGTTTAGTATAGCCGAATGATTTAAAATTCACGAAACCATTTAATGATACGCATATAACCAATGTCTGTGACTTCTGATATTTCTTTTTTTATTATTATATGAAGCAGTGTTTTATGTTTTAATGTTGCATTGTCTGCTTTATGCAGTGTATAAATGCTCTGGATTTTTCCATGATGCAGGATCAGCAGTGAAAACAAAATACCCAGATGGCTAAAGGAAGGTAATTTGCACTCACAGTGGGTGACTGTAAGCTGCCTCTAATTAACATGAAGCATAATGGATGCTATTCGCAGGGGATTAGAGCGCTATTAACATATACTATATACGATATGGTAGTAATACAGACATTACTATGGAAAAAAATGCCACTTGACTACCAGGTCAAATGGTCCCACTGAGAGAAAAGCCAGATACATCCATTAAGATTACTTTTAGCTACTCCACAACAAGTCAAACACTAACAAGAGGCTGTGTATTTAAAGGCTGCAGAGGTATTTAGCTCAGTTAGTTCAGATTCATTATGGTGTGGCCAATTGTCACATAAAAGTAGAAGAGCTTCACATTTCTAAAGGCAGACTGATAATGTTCCAACAACAAGGACTGGTTCAGAATCCTGAATCTTTAAATTGGCAGCAGTCTTTGTTTTGAACAAGAAAACAGTTTGGACAACAACAAATTGAAGATGCTGTATTAAAAAGGAACTGAACATGCAAAACAAGAAGGGGGAAATAAGGAATGCAAAACTGTGTGATACATTTTATAAGAATATATTAAATACTTCAATGTACTTAATTGACTGTGAGTTATTTAAACAAATTTGTGAAAGAGCTATTAAGAATTAGCAATATTACTTTTGCCATTGGCAATGTATTGTGAGTAATCATGAATGCAGTTAGGTAGGCAAGTACAGTGGATTGTATTAACCACATGGCCAGTCCTCTCAAACTTGACTTACCTTTTGAAGGACAGTACACTTTTGTATAATGTAGAGTTAATGTAGAATTGTATTTTTTAACTGTCCCTTTGTAGATTTTTTTACATGACGTCCTGAGTAAATGGAAGTCAAGCTATTATGTAAAACAAATTTAATAACAATTATATAAGGTAGTAGCAAGAACATTTTAACCTTTAATTGTGCAGGTTGCACAATATAATTTTGTCAAGTAATTAAAAAATAGGCAATTATAAATTACTGGCTATGCAAAAACATAGTACCATTTCTACAAGTTTCAGAAGCCTACATAAAATTAAACAGAATTTGCAGAATATACAGAATTCTAAAAATTCAGATTCAGTGCACTGCTCCCCAAGAAAGACTGCACTTTAAAGGCCTCCACACACTGGATCCGATGTGAGAATCGAATGTGTCGTATGACAGAGAGCTGTACAATGCAAGACACACAAGTATAAAGACACAATAATGAGGGAACTGGATATAGCTGGTGTGTACGATTTGTTTACCTTTATTCTGAAAAGCTATTTTGTATTCTACATTTTTATTACCTGTGTAACATACGTGTGATTTTTTTTTTTTTCCTGATGATGATGAAACAATCATAGGACATTCGCCTGTGACATCGCACATGCCTCTCACAGCGAAAGTACCATTTTATCACAGGACAAATCACATCGCGTCCGGTGTGTAGAGACCTTAAGTGTTGGCAAACAATACTGATTAAAGAAAAACTGAGCCAACCAGCTAGAATACTTAAAAAGAAAGCATTCTGTGCTTCCCTTAAATATCTACATTGTTCTAGTATGAGGACGGTAAGGTTATTCAGTGGTAACTAATCTATAACTGAAATCTAAAGACATACTGTACAAGTTCACATCTTGGTAACCCTTTAGTTTAGGGATACATTATAAGTGATTATAAACAATCAACAAACATGTTATTAATTATGCTATTAACAATTATAAAAGTACTGGTGATCCACTAGGTCAAAGGCTTTCTCCTGGTCCAAAGAAATCAGACAAGCAGAAAAGCCAAAGATTGACCTGTTGGGGACACAATAGGTTTGGTCGGGGTGGATAACGATTCCCATCAGAGTTCAGCCGATTAGCCAGGGCTTTGGACAGCGACACCAGACGCCAGTTGTTGATCTCACACAGATCTTTGGCAGCAGAGTGATAACTGCATGCCTGCAGCTCAGGGGCAGCTCTCCTGTCTCTAGGCTGTCAGTGTGCATAGCTGATAAATCAGGCAAAGCTGGTAAATCAGCTCTGAGCAGCGACCAAAATTCTCTAAAGAACTCGACTGGTAGACCGTCGATTCCTGGAGTCTTACTTCCCGTCAGCTCCTGGGGGCATTCTGCACAGTCAATGCCCTCTCCAACCCTGCGCTCTCTTCAGCAGGGAGCCACATCAAAGATTAAATAAAACTGGGTCTCATCCAGTCCATCCACAGCCTCCGCTGTGAAAAGATCTGAATAGAAACCCACAGCGGACCTCCAGATCTCCCCAGGCTCCTTCAACTCTGCTCCTGCTGGGCTCTTCAGGCAGTGGATTGTTTTCATTCTGCATTTTTCCGCTCCAGACCAAAGATGTGTCGATGGGTGGGTGCGTAGCTCTCTCTCTCAGATGTTGCACCCTGGACCTGACCAGTGGCCCCTGTAATTTTGTTTCGCAGGTCTTCAATCAACCTGCTGTTTGAGTTAGATGCTAGAGCTTTTTGGAACTCTAGAACATCCTGCTCCAGCTCTTTTTGAGATTAATTCACTCTTTGTAACATTTTGAGTGTACTGCTGACAGAACAACCTGATCTGCACCTTCCCCATCTCACACCACTGGGCCAGTGAGGAGAAAGTAGTCTTCTGAGCCCTCCAGTGTTCCCAGAGAAAACACAAGCACTTTTTAAAATGAGCATTGCTCAGCAGGCGGATGTTAAAATGCCAGTAGGAGCAGCCAGGTTTAAGTGAGTGGATAAAAAAAAAAAAACTGTGACAGAAATGAGGCTGTGGTCAGATATCCCCGTTGGTGAAATAAAATAATGTTTAATCAGGTTTAGATGCTGTGAACAGGTATAAAAACAATCCAGCCTTGCCAGAGAGACCTTGAACCTCTGACACCATCTGCATAGTGTACCTAGCAGAGTTTATGAACAACTTGAGACTGGGGAAATGATCTCCCAGAGTGATGCCTCTCCTTCATTTCGTGATCTTTAGAAAACGTTTAATGGTCGGTACACTATACCTGCCCTTTGTAAAAGAATACTCAGAGACTTGTGAGGAGTCTGTGAAATTGGCTTCTCCTCCACTATCTAAATCACAGCTGTCTTCAGTAACTATACTGGAAGCCTGTTCAGCAGAGCAGCTCTGCGTTTCAGCCCTACCTGCTTGCGCATCACTCTCTCCCTTATTTGCAGTTCTTTCTTTAGAGAAATTACCTTTTACTAGCCAATGTTTCAAATAGTTTTTTCCATTGTCACTTTTTTTGTGGGTATTTTAAAACCAGGTTCGCTAACGATGGGTAACGGATGTAAACCCGGTTCCCTGAAAGAGAAGATGACTGCCAAATCGAATACTTTTGGGATATGCCTGCTTGTCAGGTATTCGCTGAGCCCTTTATATCAAAGCTGCAATAGGCCCCTTTGTGGAGTGATGTCCTCGGTTCTGCCCCACCAAGGTAATAAATAGTCAATGCTCAGAGATCTCAGCCTCTTTTGCATTGAACCCACGAGTGATGCAACTTCACAAGTGTGGCGGTCATCTCCTCTTTCAGGGAAATGGGGTTACATCTGTAACCTATTGTTCCTTTTCAATTCGAAGATGACCGCCAAATTGAATACTTTTGGGAAACACTGAGGGACATCTCGCTACTGCCATCTAGTGTTGGTGGTGTGAGCATGCAACTTCAAGGACTCTAGTGCCTATTAAAGGCATAGAGGGATCTATGACATTAAGTCATATATCGGTCAGCAAGGCACCTCTGAAGAGGGGCGATGACGTAGCTACACCTATTGTTGAGTGCACGGCTACCCTCCCAGGTAGGCTGGCATTAGTATACACGGTCGAAATTAGTATACATCGTCCACAATCCAATGGGACAGTCGCTGCTTATAGGGGGCTTGACCTTGGGTCTGTTCGCCATGGCAAATGAAGAGATGGTCAGACTGACGCAGTGCTCTTGTTCTATCCACATAGCATCTTAATGCCTGAACTGGGCAGAGGAAATTTAATCTCTTATCCGACTCTTCCACAAAGGGAGGGGGATGGAAAGCCTCTAGTTCCACTAATTGATTCAAGTAAAATGTAAGCACCTTAGGGAGGAAAGCAGGGTTCATGCACAACTATACCCTGGTTCCATTGTCCCAAAAGCGCATATAGGAACTGTGCACAGACAGTAACTGTAGCTCACTGACCCTCTTAGCGGTGGTGATAGCTAACAGAAAGGCTGTCCTCATAGAGAGATATTTCAGCTCTATGGAATGTATGGGCTCAAACAGGGCCTTAGTGAGAGCCTCCAGTACCACATCTAGACTCCATTTAGGGAGGATGTTCTTTATAGGAGGACGTAATTGCCAAGCACCCTTTAGGAAACGAGTCACCAGTATATGAGCATCCGGGGATGCTAAGTCGATGGGAATATGGCAAGCAGATATGGCTGCTAGGTACACTTTCAATGTAGAGAGGGATTTACCCACCTCCACCAGGAATTGTAGAAACTGTAAAATAACTGCTATAGGGCAATACACGGGACCATGGCCTCTGACCATGCACCAATTTAAAAAATATTTCCATTTGTAGACGTACAACGCTCTTGTGGAAGAAGCCCTAGAATTCTGCAATGTACAGTCTACTGTATCTGAGAGCTCTAAGGGGGACAGATGGTCCCATTCAGGGGCCAGACCCCAGCTGGAGTCTGCCCGGTTCTGGGTGCCAGAGGGTGCCTTTCGTCTGGCTGAGGAGATTCATAAGCAGCAGAATCTCCCAGGGCTGGCTTCACAGCAGCTGGCAGAGGTTGGAAAAACAGATTCTCCTGGGCCATTTGGGGCCTCCAGGAGAAGAGTCACCTCATGTCTCCTGACCTTCTCTAGGAAAGCAGGGAGCAGCGGTATAGGTGGGAAAGATCTTTGGGCCATTTGTGAGCTACGGTGTGGCAGCTACAATGTCGTCTGACAGGTAGGTTCGCATCATAAGGGAATCCAGCCAGAGACCCCAGTTGACCCTCCAATTCCCCCGGTATTAATTGGCTTTTTGCATCATTGAGGGTGACACCCAGCCTTGACAGATACTCCGTCACAATCACTGTATGGACCACTGCTCCTTCCTGGGACTGGGAACAAATCAACCAATCGTCCAGGTAGTTCATCGTGCTGATCCCTTGCAGCCACAAGGGAGCTAGGATGGCATCCAGGCCTTTGAAAATGTGCTGGGGGCTAAGGAGAGGCCGAATGGCAGCATGGAAAATTCAAAGACGCTCTCCTGAAAGGCAAAGTGGAGATATTTCCTGTGCGCTGGATGGAAATACATGTCCTTTCAGTCTGCTGTGATAAACCATTCACCCAGCCAGACAGCCTGGCAAGCACGGCGGGTGCCAGTGTCTCATTCTCTCCCCTACAGGAGGGGGCATTGAGGCTACCTGCAGAGACGCCTTCTATTCTCGGAGAGAGTGCTGCAGCAATTACTCAACCACTGGTCCAAAGGAATGGTCAAGAGAGGCCGCAATCAAAATCGCATCACGGTCCTCAGAAATTGTATCGTGGTCCTCTTCAGCAATGCTGACATCAGGTTCTGTAACATCCGGTTCTGAAACATCCGGGGTGACCACCAGTGCAGGCGGGGTCAGCTCCGGGGCTGGTGTTATCAGCTGAGCTGGGGCCAGAACAAGGGCTTGAGCCTGCTGCCTAGCAAGGGGCTCCCAATGCCACGTACGGCTCAGCCATGCTAGCAGTGAATCTTGTGCAGGATGTGCAAGGGTGGAATTTAGCCATGCTTGATATCTGTATGGACCCAAGGGCATTGTTTAAAAACCGGAGGGTGCACCGAGGACACTGAGGCACAAATTTATAAAGGGAAAAAACTGATCGCAAAAAGCCACGTTATGAGCGTGTTCAGTAAGGCCACACTCATCGTCAAAATAATGACCTATTTTATAAGATTAATTTTGTGAACAGGCGATTCTGCAATCAAACAATTTAAATACCCCTCACCGCAATTAGCGATGGAGAATTACACACCTCTCACAATAAATAGCAGGTTTGGGTCAATGTGTAAGAAAGAAAATGAATGGCACACAAAGACCTCGGCCTGGTACTAGCTGTGATGATATCTGTAAAGCATAGCTTTATGGTATAGATGGTAGAAAAACTGTACTTGCTCTAGCTACAAACTAACTGTGTCATCTGTTCCTCTGTCCTTTTTTTTTTTTTTTTTTTGCCATTTTCTTTCCAACTTGAATTTATCAACACAGCCTGAACCAGTATTGTTAAATACCTGAATGCCATATTACAAAAAAATCCATTCTGTAGGCATTACTAAAATAATGGTGGAGGATGAGCCGTCATTGTGCTACATGTATATAAGACTTTTTCTTTTATGCACCTTGGAATATCGTTCCATCTTTTATAAATTTCCTCCACCGTTCTAATAATAATGCCTACACATAGAAGTAAAGGCTCTCGTTAGAACCTTGTTTTGCCACTGTGGGGAGACCTTTTTAGGTGCTTGTGGCAGGGCGATTGCCCTGCTCAATGGGTAATTAGCATTGGTGTCATTTGTATGTGGGAATTGGTTTATTGTGTCTTTGGAGTTGATTTGTGTAATTGATTTTTTATTTACAGACAGGCGCTCGGTTGAGACTTTCTGCCTGCTAAGCTTGGTTGAGAGAAAGGGCAGCAAGCGATTGGCTGTGCTGGTCCTCAATCAGCAGGTGGGCAGGTCTTGACCGACTGTACGTCAGTTCAAAAACATCCGAAGGAGATAGCTCGGGGCTTCTGCAAGGCCATGAGACTCTGTGCTACGGAGGTCTGGAATCCCGCTGGAGACTGCTGACTACTGCATGGGTTAACCAGGGTCAGGGTTCCAGCATTCCCGCAAGAAAAAACTGCAGCCACCGGCAGTCGTTTGCATACCGGGGCGGGGTAGGAATGGGGTTTAGTTTCAGCTAACAACAGCCTACAGTATAGAGAGAATTGATTTCCAGAGGGACCTCCTGTTTAGGGGTGTAGCGCTAGCCGTTTTACAGCACCTTTTATTTGTAGTTTTTTTGTACTGTGTTTTATTTTGGTGCACCTTGCTGTATCAGTCCTCTGTGCGTTACCATTGCTGGTAACATCACATGACCACCTTCATTTACTTTCTTTTCTTTTGTTTGTTAATAAATCCTGTGCACTTGTGCTGGCGTTTAAATCCACCCCCATTGTGTTTCTCTGTATGTTTAATCAGCGGCTATCCACACACGTGACAAAACAATACAGCACCGGTATTTTAAACCGTAATTTACAAACTGACTTGATCATAAGGGTTAAAAAATTAGCTCTTTCAAAATGTTATTACATGGTTCTTTATCATTGAAAACAATGTCTCCTTCTTGCTGCAGACAAGTCTCCCACATCACCTTGCTTTTTACATAGCTGCCTGTCCGACTGCGGTAAATTAAAGCCTGCTTTTCAGATCCCCTCCCAATTTTAGCGGTTTCGTTCAGAAATGCCCCAGAATTATAGAATTACATATGCATCAAGGGCCAAAGCTCACAGAGACATTGCCTCCACAAATCACATCTTAATTGCGTGTTTATGTCATTGTGTGTGTTTTTTAATAATAATAATAATAATAATATAATAATAATAATAATAATAATATAATAATATCTTTATTTTTATATAGCACCTTTCATAGTGGACCACCATCACAAAGCGCAAGAATTCAGAACCCTCAGCACCCGTTTTACTATCGTAAAACATGCACAATCCTTTTTTTTAAATCTAGGCCTGAGTGAGGTAGAATACTATACTGGTGCACAGAAGAATCAGAGCATCGAATGCTAAGCACCGAGGCATGGAGTGTCTAAGCATCGAGGGTGCCGAAGCACCAAGAACGCCTAGCCTTAACCACGTGTAGTCACCACAACCCGGGGTAGTGTAGAGCATACACCAGGGTGGATAGACAGGCTTGAGTGGCTGCAGTAGGCAAACAAAAGAGCAGTACAGGGGAGCACATGGTGCTGCACCATGGTGCAGTGCGGCGATAACCTGGTTCTGGACGACGTGCAGTCACACAACGGGGTTGCCAGAGTTGAGCACAGGCTCAAGGTGCTGCTGCGTGTTAGATAGGAAGAAAAGTTTACTGCTTTTTTTTTTGTTTTTTTTTTTACACACACACAGCAATTCAGCTGTGGGCAAACACATTCACCATGCCAGGCGGGTGACCAAGCGCGCCAAGCAGGCAGGCTGAAACAGACCTGCTGATTCAACTCAACAGCAGAGCATGGCAGAGCTGGGGCCCGGTGGAGGCTCATGTGTCTCTTTTTCTTTTCTTTTTTTTTTTTTTTACTGCAGTTGCAGAGGAGAAAACACAAAACAGCAAGAGCTGTAAGGTTTGAAAAGCAGACTACAATCGGAAAGCGACGTAGGCTGTTGAAAAGAAAAAGATTAAAAGCAGCTGAGTTGCATTTATAGCTCAGTTCACAGAAGCAGAGTTTCTGATTCCAGGGAAGTGGCAAGCTGGCTTTCAGCAATAACATTGCAGGGGAACTCCAGAAAACGAGAGAGAGAGAGAGAGAGAGAGATGTTTTACACAGGCTCGATCACAGCATCTGGACAAGGGTGTCTAGCCTGGACTGTGTGAAGTCACACAACTACAGGCAGAGGACATCGAGGCAACGGGGTACTGGCAGGAGTGCCTAGTCTGGGTCGCGTGCAGTTACATGACCGGGGCAGTGTGTCGCTTGCAATGGCGTGGGGCACTACCTACAAACAGGAGGAATCAAGGGCACTGCGGCAGCGAGGGCACTGATGCAGTGAGTGTTTAAGCACTGAGGCTCTGAGGCATCGAGGGCAGTTGAGACGTCGAGGATGCCGAAGCACCGAGGCAATGGCCGAGGCTGTAGGTCACCCAGGCACAGACGACCACAGGGTACCAAGGGCGTCGAGGCTGAAATACTGGGGCACTGAAGTACTGAGGGATTCAAGCACAGAGAGTATTGAACAGTGTGTCTACTCTGTGGCTTATCCAATCATACAACCAAACAGCGCATAACATGCAACGCTGTGGTGCCTACAGACAGTGCAGTGGATGCAGCAACACAGCCGGTGCAGCGCAAAGCTATCAGCGGAGTGGAGCACTGTAGTTTGATGGTGCTTTCTGGATCGCGAGCAGTATTCAACCAGCAGCGGGGTGGCTCAACCTACAAATGGAGAGAGGGACTTTATTATTATTATTATTATTATTATTATTATTATTATTATTATTATTATTGGACCTACACACCGCTTTTATGGGTGAGTGGTTTGAATGTGCATAGGGTCTGCTCAACTCTAGGACCAGGCCTAATGGAGGAAGCACGCGGTTGTTGTTTTTTTGATTTTTTTAACTGCAATGCACGCAAGAGCAAGGTGGAGTGTAAGGATCTTTTTTTTTTTTTACTGTAAGCAGTAATGAAAAAACAATAATAACAAACAAACCTGTAGGAGCACTATGCCACACACAGCTAGTGGGCCTGCCAAGGTATCCCAGAGTCTTCGAGTGAACAGCGGCACAGCAAAGCTGAGTCTCGTTGGAGTATCATGTTCTCCCTTCTCTGTTTTAAAACAGCTGCAAAAAGCAGAGGAAAAGATAGAAACACACACAGCAAGCTGAAAGGTTAATGAAAGCGACTACAATTTGCAGGTAATGTAGGCTGTTGAAAGTATTTTATTTGTTTTTTATTTTAACGAAATACAGTTGCGTAACGTTAACTCAGCCTTCAGCTGCCAAGTTTCTGATTCCGGGGAAATGGCAAGCTTACTTCCAGGGAACTCCAGAATATTCGATAGAAAGAGCTCTAAAAGAGTCAATCACACAACCGTTCATGAAAGGCAAAAGAGGTTGAGATCTCCGTGCAGTAATCATTTATTACCTCGGGGAGACGGGACTGAGGACGTCTCTCCACAGAGGTGCCTATCGGCAGCTTTAGTATAAAATGCTCAGTGAATACCTGACAAGCAGGCGTATCCCAAAAGTATTCGATATGCATCTTCAGGGTCTGCTCGCTGTTTACAGCTGCAGTCTCATTTTCCTCTCTTACAGACCCTTCCTCCATGCTACCACTGTAAGCTGGCTCTGAGACCAAAGTGCTTCATTTACTAGCGCCACTCAGCACAGCAGGAGTCATTGGATGCTCTGCGCCGTTGCCAGCTGTTTGGATGCCTGCTTTACAGTATAATCGTAAATCTCAAAAAACTACTCGCTTCTAAATCTTTTGTAGTCATTTTTGTATTACTTTAGTATAAATACATGTTAATTTGGATTCATATGTTGTTTTTTTCTGACTTTATGTGAACGAAAAGACACAAATTCGCTCGTTTTCTCATTGGAAATAGTGATATTTTGAAATTTACCTGTCCTGGTCACAAAAGCAAAGTTTGTGGGGAATAACAGCCATTCTCTATACTTTTGAGGCATAAGCAATTAGAAAATAACACCTACTACCCAGGAACAAAAATTGTGTTACATAGTGGTAATTAAACAAAAAACAAACAAACAAATGTTAACAGCTTGTATTCCCACACATTCACATATTCACAGATTGCATCAGTGACGCTTCTCTTTAGTAAATCTTCACTACTGTAGTTTGTGGTGTAATGTACTTATGAAACAAACCTTCATGCTCTCAAAAGTTGATATCATATTATAAACATAGCAGGTCATTGTAGAGCAGTGTTTCTCAACGGGGGTCGTACCTGAAGTCAAAGGGTGGCGTTTACATCGAAGAGAGGCGGGAGAGGGGTGTTTCAGTTAAAAAAGAGGGCGTTGTGTTTTCTTATTTAAAATTAAGGAAACTTTTTATTTCAAAATGTTGATTAACTATTTACACTCACTGACTTGTGCACTGTAAGATCGTGTACACATAAAGTCAGAAATGTTTGTTGCTGAGCAGCAACGTCACTGCCATTTGTGCTATTCGGTTTGTCATGTGGTCCAATCAGAGCGAAGCAGTTGTTCCATTTATACCTATTGCCATGTTACGATACACATCTGAATTTCAGTTTATTCTTATTGATATCTAGTGATTTGAGGAGATTTTTAGAATTGGTTCCGAAAGGGGTATTTCGATTCTGGTTCCAAAACTATTTAGAAAAACATGTCTGCATGTCAATGTGTGAGCAGAGGGGAGAGAGCGGGTGTCAATGAATAGACTGCAAAAACTGGAGATACATAAAAGATGTTTTGCAAAGGAAAAATATGTGACACTGTACATATAAAATATAATCCATAAAGGATGCATCTTTTGCAATGTTCCGACAATATTGTGTAATCTATGAAAATGCCACGTATTATCAAAATGATCAGTAATTTCCAATTTGCACAGTAACAGTTTCATTACCACAGCTAAAGGCATTGTGTGCTTGTATATGAACCTTGGTAATTGCACATTTCACAAAGCCACAATTAAAAACATCTTTAACCACATGATATGTGCAAACAGGTCAGTGGATGTTAGGTCCCAAATCGAAATACGACCCCATTGGCTTGGGGTTAAATTACTTTTTTAGATAGCTGAAATCGTGTCATGTTTGGCTTGGGGTTTTCTTGCGAATGATCCCCTCGAGGGGCAGAAGATTTACTTTACCGGAAGCGTTTTCATTATTTCATGTAAAAGTGAGACAGAATTATTCTCCAGGGAAATGCATATAATTAAAAAATAAGAAAAAATTTAAAACCCCGTTTTTGCTGTCATAAATATTGTGAACATGTCGATTATTGTTATCAAATGTATTTTTGACATAATTGATGTTTTAATAATCAGTTTTACTAAAATCATTATAGTAACCGGATCCCTGGTATTTGAATCCAGTTCATCAGTTAACCAAAGCAGGAACCGGGTACCCAATTTCAAAGGAACCAGTTTGCATATCTCTATTGCTATCCACAGCAGTGCTTACAAATAAAGTTACCACGGAATTATCCTGTCAGGACAACTGAGGAAGTCAGCACCTAAAGTAACAAAAATGTTTATTCACTGCCAAACACGAACTGCTTTAGATGTGTAATGGCTGCAGTATAGGATACTGACCTTAGGTTTAGGGTTTCGGTGTTGGGAGAGGATTATTCATTGTTTTATTAACAATAATATGACAGCCAATCAGAGGGCAGTGTCCTGACAGGAGAGTTTCTTGTTACCTTATCATTCCATAATAGTAAGCATTTTATGTATCTACATGTTGATTATACCAGTAACTGGGGTTTAATTATTTTTGTTTTATGAATCATTTCTCTGTAATTCTCAGAAGTAGTGGAATTAAATGTAATTAATAACACTATGTAACACAATTTTTGTTCCTGGGTAGTAAGTGTTATTTCCTAATTGCTTATGCCTCAAAAGTATAGAAAATGGCTATTATTCCCCACAAACTTTGCTTTTGTGACCAGGACAGGTAAATTAAAAAATATCACTATTTCCAATGAGAAAACGAGCAAATTTGTGTCTTTTCGTTCACATAAAGTCAGAAAAAAGACATATGAATCCAAATTAACATGTATTTATACTAAAGTAATACAAAAATGACTGCAAAAGATTTAGAAGGGAGTAGTTTTTCGAGATTTACGATTATACTGTAAATACTTCTTGGAAATAGTGATATGTTGAAATATCACTGTCCTGGTCACAAAAGCAAAGTTTGTGGGGAATAATAGCCATTTTCTATACTTTTGAGGCATAAGCAACTAGGAAATAACACTTACTACCCAGGAACAAAAAAAAAAAAAAAATTTGTTACACAGTGTAATTTATGTTAATTAAACTGCACTGTTAATCGGCAATAATTATTAACTTATTTTATTTTCTGTGGCAAGGGGGCAATGACTAAGCTCAGCTGATCCTTAGGGGGCCTTGAGAAACACTGTTGTAGATCATTGGAAAAAGCATTGTAAATGTGATACTGTATATGGTCATGGTATGCACCAAATTATGGCATGCACCATTTCTATTTAAACATAGTAAAAGCCAGGGTCTAACACAGTCTTTGTAAACAAAAAAAATCAATTGAATCACTTAGAAAATCTGATCTTTACACGTAAGTGTACAGTCAGTAAATGCCTTGGGAGTTTAGTTAAAAATAATCTGCACTAAAACAATCAAACAGTCAAGCATGGCACCTGCTGATAGCCTGATTTAACACCTAGTCCTCTAAATGGCGTTATTTGTCTATATGCTTTACATATCTTGTTGTATATGTGAAATGGTGTTGTCAGATACATTTCGACATATTTAAATGCACACCCACTCATAGCCTCAGGAGTTTCATCAAAATACCAGTTAATGAATGTCAAGCTTTTGTCACTAGCAACAACTTCCAAATATATACCTCATTATTCAGTGTAACTAATCAACTCCTTAAGTAACACAAAAAATAAGCACCAAGTAAAGCAGAGATTCAATGTAAAAATGCATTTATTGAAAACTCAATGGGAGAAAATGAAGGGGGAAAATATGTATCCTTGTGGCAGGCTGGCGAGTGGATAGAGGCCCAGAGACAGTCTGCAGTTCAGAAAAATAACTATTTTATTATAAATAAACACAAAAATGAAAGGGCACAAGGGCCAAAATATAGGGATTTAAACAGAAATAAAGCAAGACAAAAAAAACAAAAATAACAATTTCCAGGCTGGGCAATGCCTTCACTGGATTCAAACTTTCAAACATACAAACAAACCACCAACCTGCTTCCTCAGCTCCCTCTCCCTAAATAAGAAGCAGAGGTCTCCTTTTATGTCAGGTGGCTGGGCGCTGATTGACCGTTAATTAACCTAATCAACTAATCAACCCCAGCCACCTGAACATAATAAACCCAGGCAGGTAGGGGAAATTAACCCCATCCCTGCCAATTTAAAAAGGGCAGAGCTTTGCTCTGCCACACACCTCCCCCCATGTACAACGTACACCGGTGGCACATCTGGGCAGGACCGTCAACGATGGTCCTCCTTCCTGCACCAGGAACACCAGGGGAAGAGGCTGGCCGGGTCCTCCAGCGGTGGCTGCAGCAGCTTACATTTCTTCGGCTGCTGCTTGTCCTGCCTTGTCGCTGTCTGCTCTTCTTTCCCATAATCCCCCAAAAATAAAAAAATAAAAAAAATAAATACTGCTCTGAGCCTCTAGGTGGCGCTATCACCAAAAAAAAAAATGTGGCAGGCTGGCGAGTGGATAGAGGCCCAGAGACAGTCTGTAGTTCAGAAAAATAACTATTTTATTATAAATAAACAGAAAAATGAAAGGGCACAAGGGCCAAAATAAAGGGATTTAAACAGAAATAAAGCAAGACAAAAAAACCAAAAATAACAATTTCCAGGCTGGGCAATGCCTTCACTGGATACAAACATACAAACATACAAACATACAAACATACAAACAACCTGCTTCCTCAGCTCCCTCTTCCTAAATGAGAAGCAGAGGCCTCCTTTTATGTCAGGTGGCTGGGCACTGATTGATCGTTAATTAACCTAATCAACTAATCAACCCCAGCCACCTGAACATAATAAACCCAGGCAGGTAGGGGAAATTAACCCCATCCCTGCCAATTTAAAAAGGGCAGAGCTTTGCTCTGCCACAATCCTATTAAAGCAAATTAAGTCTGATTTGCATATAAATGCAGTTTATCCAAAATAAAAACATTAAAACATTTACAGTATTCATTACTAGTAATAAGGAAGTAAGATAATGCTGGGCCTCACTGCAGATTCAATGCAAGACTTCTGCAGTACTGCAGCTGTTAAGTATCATGTTAATAATATTAGTTATTTGTTTTTTGTTTTTGTTTTTTTAATTCATTTATTTTACATTGATAACCCCAGTTACAGTTCACATAATACTTAATACATAATAGGGTAATATTTTGAAGTGAGGAAAGGGCAGGTACATATTATTCTGGGACGTTTCATACTGTTAGTGACGGGGTATTCTCACCCCTGTGGGTATTTTATGTTTTATGTAGTGTGTTATTGTTTGTATTATATACTGCCAATATAATACAAACTGGTGCACAGGCTATAGTGTGGGTTATTTAGCACAGGTGATTTAAAATGTATATTTTGTTATTATGTCACAAAGTAGTTCATGTGCAGACTGCCTGGACTCAATTGAATGATTGATTAGCAATCGAGTCCTGGCACAGCTGTCTAAAAAGATGCATGAATCACTCACAGTGCTGGATGTTCAGTGTGGACAGAACAGGAGAGAGAGAGAAGGAGAAATAAATCTAAAGTAAAACGATTGCTATTTATTTTGGAGGACCGTCACGATACTTGTTTTGAGGTTAGTTCACTGGTTTTTGTTTTTCTGTTTATCTTGGCCAACGTGCCATTTTGTTTGTTCAGTGTTTGTTTTGTGTTTATGTCACGGGTAGGGTGACCTGAGATAACCTATCTAGTGTACCTACGTAGCTGACGACTACACCACATTGTTTTTGGTAAGGCAAGGACCTTAGTAACCAAATAGTTATTTTGTTCCCCAGTATAGGTTTTTTTTTCCTCGGGTTTCCCTCACACACACAATGGGGCAGCGTCTGATAAAACAAACTTTATTTCTTCTCAACAGGGTAAAAAAATGTTTAAACCAAACCACACAATAATACTAAAAAAGTTAAACTTTCAAAAGGGAGTGCCAATAAAAGAACACCGCACACTAGGCAACCCCCTCCTATTGGTCACGGTTTCAAAAAGATATAAGAAAAAAACTCCAAACCCGTTCCTGAATATTGTCCCAGTGCTGGTCCGTCCCCAAGACAAAGTTCTAGTTGCAAATGGTTATCTTCCCGAAGTAAATCCAAAGAGTAAATCTTCCACAATATCGTATTCCCCCCGAGGCTGCACACTCTGCCTGCACGCACTCCTCCTGGTTCTTCCTGTCTTCCATGTTCCTCCTCTGCTCTAAAATCCAGCCCCTTATATAGTCCTGCCTGGACCACCATTGGCTGTGGCGCTAACCAGATGGGACTTCATGTTGCTGGTACAAAAGTGCTCTACCCAACAGTCAGCCACAACACACATAAAGATAAGCGATGTGGCAACCGCGGATTGGAGGAGAAAACTGTTGAACTCGCTAACCAAGGGGCGTGATTGATGTCACAAAAGGGGACGTGGCTAGGTTATCTGTTCCTTTGTAATGGTTAAGAGAGAACCGCTGAAAGATGAGTGTAAAATAGCTGTGAGTGTTTTGTTTCTTTGTATCGTCTAATTGTGCTGTTTTTTATTTATTAGACGGTTAACGCGATCTGGAGCTGTCACAGGCCAGCACAAAACCGGACAACAGTTCACCACTGTGCACAAGTAAATTGTATTTCACCACGAGAATTACAGCACTCACTCTGGACTTGTGACCGTGTCTGTGTTTTGTGTGTGTTTAATACTGTGTTTAGTATTTTGAGACTGAACACTGTGTTTATTGAACTGTGCAGTACACACTGTTATGTATTGCCAGCTCTCCATTTCTTTACTGTAGTCATCAGACTTTGGATTATAAATAAATCACAATTTCACCAGTACTTTGTTGTTTGTCCTTGTCTTGAGCACTGCATCACCTCTACACCTGCGCACTGCAAACCACTGTGCCACAGGTCCCCAAAGTGATTCTAGCTACCAACATAATTTCATAAATCTTGCCTGTTCTGCCCTTCTACTCGCTTCATAGCTCTCAAATGAGCAGTTTAAAAGAAACTATTGTTACAGCAAATCAAGATCCTCAGAAAATCTCCATAACTGACAGTTTGCTCTTTGGACTGCACCAGTGTAAACCTTATACATTTATGCCGGAAAGCTGTTGAGAATTGGAAGTTACTGGTGGTTTTTTTCTCCATCTTTCTGCTTGCTTCTCTAGCTCTTGTTGTGCTGAGGCTCCTTGCAGCAAATTCTTCTGCCAAAATGTATTTCTTGGACTATTGGTTGAGAGATTTGTGTAAAAACACCATCGTGGAATATTTACATATTTAACATGGCTGCCTGGTGGCCTTCCTGGTAATTTTTTGTGTCACAATAATTGCTTTTAAATGGCTGAATAGATTTCCTTTCAGTGAGTGATTACCTTTGCATCTTGAGATGGGTTGAGATCTCATAAAAAAATGTTGTACATCTAGTACATTGCACAATAGTTATTTATATTACACAGCAGAAATACAGCAATTACACATATCCTTAGCAATGATGATAAAGTACAACCTAGTCATAGCCCTATCAATACTGTGAAGATTGATTTGAGGTGACAGGACTATTAGATGCAAACTGCAGGGATACAGTACCTGACCATTCCATAATTGCTTCTTCATTTCCTTCAGATATTTTCTCGCATATGGGATACCTGTCAACCCTATTGAGACACATTCTAACTGATTGCTTTGTTTTAGTTCGAGTGTTACTGGATTATTTACAAGTTTTTTTTTTCTCTGAGACAAAAAAGGTAAACTTTACTGTTTTCACAGTGTAGGTACTGTAGCAGAATGATGATAACCATTATTGTAGCAGGAACATAAGAACATAAGAAAGTTTACAAACGAGAGGAGGCCATTCGGCCCATTTTGCTCGTTTGGTTGTTAGTGGCTTATTGATCCCAGAATCTCATCAAGCAGCTTCTTGAAGGATCCCAGAGTGTCATCTTCAATAACATTATTGGGGAGTTGGCTCCAGACTCCCACAATTCTGATTCGAGACTCCCACAGTTGTTATCTGGACAAGTCACATCTGCTGGGGTCACTTAATAATCTAGTTTAAAGCTCATGGGAGTGTCAGGTCAGCTAAACATTCTCCAGCACTACTGTATTTCTTTGCTGAGGCAAGGAAAAAATCACCCTGACTCCAGCTGGGTGAAAACTAAAGCTGACCATTGCTTCATCAGCAATCTCATTGACAAGCTCTTACAAGAACCTTCTTGTGTTTATCTTCTTAAGACTAATAATGCTGACAATATAATTTAATCATCATTGATTCACTATGTACTCTCTTAACAGGTAGATGTTATTAGGCACATTTTCCATTGTGCATTATTCAGAAGAAATTATCAACTGACTTCCACTGAATGCATAGTGGAAACCTGTATAGAGAGGAAGCAAATTCTTGTGGTGAAGCAGAAACATGAAATTGAGATCAAGCAATATTTGATAAATACATTTTTGCAATTGTGATATTGCTGTTATTATTTTATTTTTTTCGCAACAGGAAATGTACTTTTTAGACATTGAATCACTTTTTTAAAACATGGAGATAAAAATCCTGGCAATCAGGTTGGCAGGATTAACAGTTTTTAGGGTGGGGCGAAAGAAATTTCATTTAATTCATTTTTTTACATTCACCTTACAAATAAATAGTGTTTGCAATCGTTCTAAGTGGTAATGGGTTCTGTTGCTTCAGTATTCAGTTAATAGCATTATTCTCTAAATCTGCCTGTAAATGGCTTGGAGTTTGTTTTTACAGCCTTCATCATTCCAGTCATTTTACAATGTGACAACTCTGCCAGCCCCAGATACTCCACATTTAAATAGAATTTTTAAAAAAGAACATTATTTGTAAGAGAGGCATTCATTATTTTAATGAGCCATATAGAGATACAGCATACCAAACAACTTCTCCTCCACAGTGGAGTGTTACATAGTATCCATCCTTCTGCCTTAATGTATCATTTCAGTTATGTACTGTATATCATTTCTGTAAGTTGTTAGAATGTCAATCTCACAATTTGGAAATAAAATTCAGTACGCCGCCCTCAATCAGTATGAGGTTATCTGTGCAATGCCAGAAAGCAAGAGATTTACCTTGAGTTGCAGGCTATACAAGCAATACAATGTTGTTGGAGTTATGATTTCTGACACTGTGGGGGGTAATCCCAAAAAAGAGATTAGTTTAAAAGAAATGGCTCTTAGCCAAAGTCTAATCTGAAAAACTAGACCATAAAAACCCCCGCTGCTTCAGAGGTTGAGATGTTTCAATATACACATAAAATATTCCATTTGAGATTACAACACAAATTCTACATTCTTTTCTTTATTGAACTGTACGTTATAGGGTGTAAAAGGGGGGTTTCCCGTAATCCAAATTCTTTCAAATGGCTTTTCTAGTTTTGTTACTACATTGTTACTATGAAACTGGTTACAAGTTTAGTAATGTTTCCTGACAATAGAAAAAAAAAACACCTAGTATAATAATGAAAAAGGTGGTAATTACTTAACTAGAGCTTTACGTAACATAGAACAGAGTTCTAGCTCCAAGTAAAAAGACATCTGATACAGGTATCTCAACTGCATTGTTGATAATTTGTCCTGATACCAAAATTTCCCAGAATATCAAAATATTTGCATTAATATAGTTATGCATTGTATAATTCCAGTGGTACTGGTCAGTTTCTTATTCAACATTTCCGTTATTTTTGGTGAAATGCAGCAAATGTACATAAATCAATTGATCGTTTTCAGTACCTGCGACAAATTTATTCGAGAGGATTTCCTCACCAACAACACAGAACCTGCTAGACAACTCTTCACTTCCTGTACTGTAAGAAGCTATAAAATGTTCTATGAAAATCCACCGTACCTACTTTAGAAAACATTTGCTTAACTGATACAGTATAGAGAGGTCTAATTAATTTATTAATAGCAAACTATATTTAAAGCATCACATGTTTGTGGATAGCCCTTACCGGCTTTATTCTATGATTCTTTCAGTTGAGTTAAATTGTATACTATAAGAATGACTGCATGCTGGATGTCATATAAGAACAAAGATGTGGCACCACCTCAGTTCTCAGAAGTCATTTGAGGTAGACACTTCTTTATATTTGTAGGGTTGTATAAAATCCTCAGGAAACATCTGGTAACGTGGTAATCTTGACCTTCCACTGCCATCTTTTAGTCGTGTAACCTTTGGCCCTTAAATTCCTCTTTCAGGTAGAGAAAGAAGTGACATTTACACTGCTTGGCTTTGGTACAGAGAAACAGAAAGAGCCGGCTCTGATTACACTGTGATTCAGTTCCAGATTCTCATTCCTTTGTGTAGCCAGCACCATTCAAAGCTTTAAACTGACCACTGACAGAGGCATGTAAGTAGTGTAGACCATGACAAGAATGTAAGAAGTGACAAAGTAGAACCAAATGTAACTGTTGTGTTTATGAAAAAAAACATAAATCATCTACACTTTATACATTTCTAATTTACATGAATGTATTGTAATCCCTGATAGGTGTGGCTTATCAGAGCTCTTTCCCTGTCTGTGTATGTGGACAGTTTTCAAATGGTCCATGATACAGGGGGATAAGTATACTACTAACATAAGACACTTGAACTGATATGTTTTTTTTTTTTTTAACCTATTGAAAATATAGCAACTAGAACAGCTCAGATGATATAAAAAATAAAGGGATCTGTTAAATTGATCTAAACAGTGATAAATCTCAATAGCACTGTCATTTAAATCATTAAAATAATGGGACAAAACCAGCATCTCTAACAACAGTGTGTGAGTCTCTTAAGTGCATTGTCTTTAACAGTAATTAAAATAATAGCTCTGGTCCAAATTACGTTTTTAATCAGCAGTGGTATTCAGATCCTTTAAATTTCAATGTTAAAATGTAACACTTTTTCAGAAATATAACACAACATTGTACTGGCTTTAAGTATTTAGAAATACTTAAAGAAAGTAATACATTTAATAATAGACATTTTGACTAGAAGTCTTTACATTACAGAATGATTCCCAGTCAAAACGGTTGTTATTCCATTTATTAAGTTTCTATTAATATTTCTAAATGTAGCAGTATTGAGTGTTTAATGGATGGCTTTAAGTATACACAACTCGAACTTCAAACCTCTAATTGTATTGTCCTTATTTTCATATTGAAATAATTCTAAATCTGAACATATTTCAAAACCACATTGCCCTGGTGACTTGTGGTTAAATTAAATACAAAAAACCCCCAAAAGTCTATTTTAAATATTTGATAAATGAGTTGATAAAATAGTTTAAAAAGCAATATTTTACTACTAAATGAAGGAAATAATATAAAACTATTAAAATGAAAATCTTTCCAATACTATCATGCATAGTCTTTTAAATTGCAAATGTATTTCTGGCTGTGTGTTGCATTTACTACATTGACATCATCACTAAATGCTTAGAAATGCATATTATCAAATACCAGTGGTGACAGGTATCCAGGAAGCAATTAGAGACACCGATAAAACTATGTTTGGATGTGAATATTCTTAAACAGCAAAAAAAAAAAAGCATAAATTTACCCAATTACACTAGACATTTCAAACTAAATAGTTTGGAATAAAGTTATGCAGCACTTATTCAGAGTAGCATGTTAAATTGATTATAGATAACAAAATAGTTGCATAAATATTACCTGTTGTGCAGTTGCATTTGTTTTATGGGTTTATAATGTGCAGTTTTGAAATAAACACATTTTATAGGAAACAAATATGCATTGCTATTTGAAAAAATGATATGGTATGTGGTATTAGACTAACTTAAAGACATTTCTGTTTGCAAGCCATATGTTCAGATACTGTATTATTGCACCTGGGGGTGAAACTGTCTGCACACCTTCAATGGTTTGTCAGTTGCTTCCCCTTGTCAGCCAGAAACATGCATTAACCCACAAGCCAATGCTGAGGGGAATTACCTAGGAAGTGTAAGTACAGATAACCTGAGAAAAAGACAGAAACTGAGCTTCTACAGAAGTACCGAGTGTCATGTCTTAAAATGAAAATACATGTGCTATGTGTTCATTTCAAAACTGCACATTTGAGACCTATTTTGCAAATGGAACTGGCATAGAGTGACCTGTTTAAGAAATCCCCATTCAGTCCCTTAAATAGCATTATGTAGTATTATTTCTAGTATGTCCGATTTATTTTTGCACATTCTTTGATTATATATTATAAGGCACCTTAAGTATGTATTTTTTTTATCACATTTGTTTTACTTATTTTCTTATTGCTATAGTTCTGCTTTCCTTGCACAAGTGTTTTATTTGCAGATAGCAAAAGGGCCCGATGAGTTCATCAGCACATGACAGAACGTTTTTTATTAACATTTGGAGGTGAGGCTGCTGGGAGTTGTAGTTTTTAATCCAGCCAGGTACAGCATTTTGATAGGGTCAGGTGCTACATGTGTCTATCTGCTATAGGCCAAAGTAGTGGAGGGGAGGGGTTCCTCCACTATATAAACCAGTAAGGGGAAATTGGGAAACTGGGAACTGACCACAAGATAGGAAGTAACCCAGAGAGCAAATACCACAAAGGACGGGAACAAGAAGTTTTGACCAGCAAGCCTGGCTTTAATGCTGCGTTTACACTGCCACCTTGGACTTACACCGACTCAGATCTGACTGATTGCGGAGATTCTTATCATTTTTCATGTAGCATTTACACTGCGTTTGTGCCCTGACCTGGCTTAGGTCTGAATGCGCGCGCATACCATCTAAATTACAACACGTGCTCGGTGACGTCATAACAACCACTGTAGGGATGGCGAGTTTTCCCCTCCCCAAACCACGCAGACGGAAGAGGCAGAGTGGTATTACAAGCAAACAACACAGTGTCATGTTCATATTGCAGGGACTTAATTAAAAAATATATATACTTACAGTCTACAAGAAACAAAGGTGACAGAGAGCACAAAGGAGAGAGTAGCAATGGATAGAAAACAATACTCGGCCAAAGTAGAAGGGGCACTCACCAACCCCCTGGCCAGCATGGTGAGTTATGGCCAACCCCCCCCCATGATGAAAGCACAGATAAAAACATAGCCCTTATTCCCCGAAGGCTGGATTGCCACCGACCAAGGCAGTGGCCGGTTAGGCATGAAGGCAGAGGGTGCTAAGAATCACCAGGTTACGATTTTAGGCTGCCACAGAACACTGACTCTGGCCATGTACAACTGCAGATCTCTTTCAGGTGAAGCAAGACTTCAAGAGTTAGAAGAAGAACTCAGAAGAATCAAGTGGGAATCATAGAACTAAGGAAAGTATGGAAAAAAGATGAAGGACTACTAGAACTAGCAGGATTCAGGAGTGGATTTAGAACAATGGATCATCTGTGCATCATTAGATCAATGGAGATCAATGGAGCTTACTTGAATCACCTATGACATGCTGATGACATCATCTTATTTACAACGTGCCCAGAAGATTTACAAACAAGCATGCAAGAACTACACAAGGCCATCATCAAAGTGGGTTTGAAAATGAACCTGAAGACTCGAATCATGTTCAATAAATATATCACTCCACAATTGAAGTCACTGAGATCAAGCTTGAAGAAGTCAATAACTACGTATTCTTAGGACAGTTAGTTTCGGCAATAGAAAACCAAATGTGTGAAATCAACAGAAGAGCAAAAATGGACTGGAGTGCCTTTGGAAGATTAAGTATGGTTCTGAAAGGGAAACTACCCTATCGCCTCAAGAGGAAAGTCGACCAATGCATGCTGCCAGTGCTAACTTATGGATGCGAAAACTGGACCCTCAATGCAAAAATGACTCAAAAATTACAAGCGACTCAATGGAGTATGGAATGATGCATGCTGGGAATAACAAGAAGATGTAGGAAAAGGAAGGAATGGATAAGAGCACAAGTAAAAGTATGCAATGTTATTATAAGAGTGAAAATACTGAAATAGAAGTGAGCCAGACATGTAGCAATAAGGACAAACCATCACTGAATTAGACCGGATCCCAGATATATAAAGCGACAAAGAAGACTTACAGGAAGATAGCAAGATGAAATTAGGAAACACGCTGGAGCAACGTGGAAGATGGAATCAGCAGACAGGCTTTCGTGGAAGAATCTTGGGGAGGCCTTCATCCATCAGTGGATTGAAAAAGCTGACAATAAGATCTGAAAGTGAGGTACCTATTGTCCCGTGTTACACAACATTATAGGAACACTGTACTTATGAGAAGGTAATCCCCCCCAATATCAGTTTCCTCCTACAAAATGGATGTGTTCAAGGATCTGCAGGCCACTCTCGCCTTGGCTAATGTGAGTGTTCATGACTCAACTATCAGAAAAAGACTGAACAAGAATGGTGTTCATGGAAGGATAGCCAGGAGGAAACCACTGCTCTCTAAAAAGAAGATTGCTGCCTGTCTGAAGTTCGCCAAAGACCACATAGATGATACACAAGACTTCTGGAACAATGTTCTCTGGACAGACAAGTCAAAGGTAGAACTGTTTGACCTCAATGAGAAACGTTATGTTTGGCGTTAACAAAACACTGCGTTCAAACAGAAGAACCTGATCCTAACAGTCAAGCATGGTGGTGGGAGTGTAATGGTTTGGGGCTGCTTTGCAGCCTCAGGACCTGGACAGCTTGCCATCATTGACACAACCATGAATTCTGCATTGTATCAGAAGATTCTAGAGGAGAATGTCAGGCCATCCGTCCGTGAGCTGAAGTTGAACCAAAAGTGGGTCATGCAGTAATACAATGATCCTAAATATACAAGCAGATCTATAAAAGAATGGCTGCAGAAGAAGAAATTCCACGTTTTAGAATGGCCTAGTCAAAGTCCGGACCTAAATCCCATTGAAATGTTGTGGCAGGACCTGAAGCGAGCTGTCCATGTAAGGAAGCCCTCAAATGTCACGAGTTAAAGCAGTTCTGTAAGGAGGAATGGGCCAAAATTCCTCAAAACCGATGTGAGAAACTGACCAACAGTTACAGGAAATGTTTAGTTGAAGTCATTGCTGCTCAAGGGGGTGCCACCAGTTACTGAATCTAAAGATTCACCTACTTTTTCACACATGGATATTGAATGTTGAATGATAAATAAATGTTTAAAAAGTATCATGTTTTTGTGTCATTAGTTTAACCAGGTTATCTTTATCTATTATTAGGACTTAGATTAAGATCTAATAACATTTTAGGTTTGAAATATGTTAAATATTTGAAAATCCTAAGGGGTTCACAAACTTTTCGTGTGTTTTCCGCTTAGTGCATTCTGGATTTGAGTTTGGCCCCAGAATGCTATGAGAGCTCTGGTTTCTTGCTCTCTCCAGTTCACAATGCGATTGTCAGACTGTGGCAGAGCAAAGCTCTGCTCTTTTTAAATTGGCAGGGATGGGGTTAATTTCCCCTACCTGCCTGGGTTTATTATGTTCAGGTGGCTGGGGTTGATTAGTTGATTAGTTTAATTAACGATCAATCAGCACCCAGCCACCTGACATAAAAGGAGGCCTCTGCTTCTCATTTGAGAGGAGGGAGCTGAGGAAGCAGGTTGGTGTTTGTGGGTTTTTGTGATTTGTGAATTCTACATCCAGTGAAGGCATTGCCCAGCCTGGAAACCTTTATTTTTGTAAGTTTCTTTTTGTACTGTTTTTTTTTTTTTTGTGTTTAAATCCCTTTATTTTGCCCTTGTGCACTTTTATTTTGTGTTTATTTATAATAAGTGTATTTTTTTTGAACTGCAGACTGTCTCTGGGCCTCTATCCACTCATCAGTCTGTCACACAGACATTGTTCTAAAAATAAATAAATAAATAAATAAAACTATTCTGTGTTTTTTAGTTAATCATGGGTACAATCAAAATATTTATTTAAATAACAATAAAAACAAACAAAAAGACTGTGTTAAAATGTGTTTGAAACTAAACCAATAACTAAGTGGTTTAACAGTAAACTAACTTTGAAAAACACAATCCAGCATAGTTTTGTTTTTATAAAATTATTTTTGATAGCATCTTTTAAAGAATATAAAGAATAATTCTCACCTATATACTCAAATATTACACTTTTCTTTATTTGACATCCACCAGCATCTGCACCTGGTTAACAAAGCAAAAAAGTTATCATCAATAGTTTATGTAGTATGTTGTCCCTTTTAACCATGTTTGCAGCTGGTGTGGCTGGCTCCTGCTATAAAGGGTAGGCAACCCCAGAACATAATAAGCTTTGTTCTGGTCCCATGTGGGGGTGAAACAGGGCATCTCCAACATTAAAGAAATCCGTAGCTGTTCTGGTGGGAGAGGTGAATGAGATATATGAGCAAATTACTGGTATGTTTAGCTGAAGTTGTTTTTAACCCTTAACCCATTTATTCAGCGCTTGTAAGGCACATCAGGTCCAAATTATTTTCACACAGGCTGTTTATTTCACACGCGCTGTTTAGTTATTTTTTTTCAGAGTAAAACTGGTTTAAAAGGCCCTGCATAACAAAATGACATCAGCACTGCATCTCCAGCCAATCCCCACCCCTTGTTCGCTGTATTTTTAACATACCTCTTTTAAGATGTGGATACTGATAAATCCTCTCCTGATCATTTGTTTTATCACCAAACTCCTCAATAATGTGATCCAAGTCATTATTTTATTACTGTAACATCTCAAAAAGCTCTGCAAATGTCAGCGATATTCTTTGAGCGCTGGATGCAGAAGCAGCTATCTCCTTTTCTGTGTAATGATCTCCTTTGTTTAATAATGATTATTATTGATTTCTGTTATACTTGATCTGTGAAATATTAAAAATTACAACAAATACAGCAATTATGTAACTGAATAAAAAACTATTTTATTTATGCCTTTATCTCATTATTGTGTTTCTGTAAAAGTAACCACTAAGGTGACCTGTGGTACAGAGATTTGGCTATACAGTCACAGTAGTTTAGATGCAGGCAGTTGTTTATTTTGTGTAAAATAGGTTTTGAGTTAAATAGAAAATAAAATAAAAATGTAACAAAGACTGAAGAAGATGTATACTTGAAGAAGACATGAAACTGGGGCTCCCAAGTGGCACATCCAGTAAATGCGCTCTATTGGGTGATTATGGAAGCACAAGGTGGGTCAAATAAGCAATTGCTTTTGTCAACAGCACTTAAGGAAGAAGTCCTAACACAGTTACACAATGGCCTTGGATATCAAGGTGCTAAATACACCTTTAACTTAGTAAGGGGTTGATGCTATTGCCAGGCATGTATCAAGATATTGAAAACTGATGTAAAGACTGTGTGTGATGTTGTGTGGCAAAGGACATTGGGATCACAGCCCAATTTACCTCAGTGTTACCCTGGATCGTTCATTGACATTCCACGACCACCTGATAAAGACAGCCGCGAAAGTCCACGCATGAAACAACTTGCTGAGTATGTTGGCCGGCATATTATGGGGAGCACGAACACCGGTCCTCCGGTCCACAGCCCTTGCTCTCTGCTACTCAACAGCTGAGTACTGTGCCCAAGTCTGGTGTCGCAGTTCGCATGCAAAGAAAATTGACACTCAGCTGAACTTTGCAATGCGGACCATCTCCGGCACTTTTCCCTCAACTCCAGTCCAGTGGCTACCGGTGCTGAGCAACATCACACCTCCACCTATTCGGCACAAGAAAGCAGTGGTCAAAATCGTCAACAAGATCCAGGATAACCCAGCACTACCATTGCATGACTATATCCTCCATCCACCAAAGGTGCGTCTGGAATCTAGACGACCAGTCTGGCTGCTCTGCTCATGTGGGCAGAAACAGACAATGCTTCACATTGTAGAGGACTGCTCGCTGACATGTTTCCCGGGTGGACTCCGTGCTCTACACACAGCTGTTGATTCAACAGATGCTTGAACAGCACACGTTAAGAAAAAGGAAGGACATTCAACCCAAGGTTAAGACACTAATGGGAAATTTGCAGGCATCTAAGCCTTTAGAAGTGGCAAATTTGGACTTCACTGTGCTTGAGCCATCCAGACTGGAAAGAAAATATATTAATCCTCACTAACGTGTTTTCCAAATTTACATTTGCGGTACCTACCATGGACTAGAAGGCAGGAACCGTGGCAAATGTATTGGTCAAGGAATGGATTTTGAAATATGGCATTTCTGTATGTATTCATTCTGACCAGGGGTGGCGCTTTGTGGCAGAGGTGGTCAGAGCAGTAAGCCGACTGTGTGGAACCCAGACAAGCAGAATAACATCTACCATCCACAGGGCAATGGCCAATGTGAAAAGTTTAATAGAACACTGCATAATTTGTTGTGAATAATTCTCGTTGAGAAAAAGAAAAAACGGTCTGGCAGAAGTTCTCTTTGCATACAATACCACTGACAGTCAAACCACTGGCTATTCACCTTAGTTTCTTATGTTTGGAAGGTCTCCTTGACTACCGGTAGACTTGCTGCTCGGCGGGAGGGATAGACCGGAGTCTGGAAGAACTGCACGAGTTTGGATTGAGGAGTATCAGAACACCCTCCAGATGGTCTATGGGATTGGCAAATGACACCTTGATCTTAATGCCGAACAGCAGAGACAGTATCATGAAGCTCTAACAAGGGACAGTTCTCTTCTTCAGAGGCAGCTTGTCTATGTGAGAAACTGCAGTATAAGAGGAAGACACATGATCCAGGATGTTTGGGGACAAGTTCTTTACCAAGTCCTGGGATGTCCTGACAACAATAAACTAGTTTACACAATGGCTCCAGTTGATGGTTCAAAAAATCAGCAGAATGTGCACCGCATCAAACTGTGTTTGTGTGGTCCAGCTTGGCAATGCCAGGAGGAAGCTGATGTTTAGCCGCCTGATCCCAGAACCTTCACTTCTTCAAGTTCCCCTAACTCCAGTGATGACGAAGGGGGTGGCTTTTATGAAGCCTGGGACATTTCTTCAATAAGAACAGAAGTAGCTGTTCCAACAGAAGGTTCTCTTGGAACTGAGCCCAAAGTTGACCACTTGGAAACTGATTTTGATGTGGAAAGTCTTGCTGAGGGAAATGAGGCCACTGAAAAGGAATGATGACTAATAAAAGGGGGGGGGGTGGCCCTGCTATAAAGGGTAGGCAACCCGAAAACATAATAAGCTTTGTTTTGGTTCCATGCGAGGTGAAAAACTTGTAGCTGTTCTGGTGGAAGAGGTGAGCGAGATATGTGAACAAACTACTGTTTTTTTTGTTTGTTTTTTTTTAAATAAATATTGTTTTAATCATACCATGCTGCTGATTTATGCATTTTACATCGACTGTTTTAGGGTCTGTAGGATCCCTTATGACCCTCAAGACAATGCTGAGGTTAAATGACCTAGACCAAGGAATGATAACAATAACTTTAACTGCTGAAAACTTGGTTCACAAGCATTTTTGGTTTCCTGTCAAATGTAGTTTTAAGACAGGAGTTTAGGATTTAAATACATCGACTAAATTTCATAAGCTGTCTTTGTGCATACGCTGTAGCACTTAGTGTACTGAAATAACCAGGGGTAAAAAATGAATGAAAAATATGAACTATTACTATTTGAAATGGTAGTCACACAGCCAATAAAAATATGCTCAAAGCTCATACCATTTTGTTTAACCATTTCTAGGTGTGCGTATGTGAGGGGAGATGTCACTGAAGAATAAATAGCATAAAAAAATGTTCAGTGTGTTTGTTTGGTTGCTTGCAGTCGGTGTTGCAAATAGTCATTTATTTGTGTGTGCATCACAACATATGCTTCAGTCTGCTAATTTCTGCCACCAGTCCTGCAAATTTGTGGAGAATAAAATAAAATAAATAATAAGACCCAAGTCTACATAAATGCTCTTGTATTCCCAGTGTCAAGTAGGTTTAGAAATAATAAAACCCAAAGCTACAACAGCTAACTCATTCTGAAATATCATCTCATGTTCTTTCCAGCCAAGACATGATTAGAAAGCCAGTTTTCTTTAAAAAAAAAAAAAACACAGCTGAATACTTCTCACTTATTACTTTCTTACTGCAAACTACAGTAAGTAGTACTTTCAAAATAGCATTTTCTTTTCTTATAATTGTTGTGTGTTGACATTCCATTATCTAACATAAATGGCTTTAATTATTTCCTGTGTGTTGACAGCTGGCTTCAGAGATATGCCAAGCGTTCATGTTTAGAGGAAGAAAACTGACAGCTTTGCATATGCTATAGTCAATCCACCTTGGCATGCCATGTAATCTTCAGTTTCTGATAGCCATAGATTGTAAAATATATTAAAATAACAGTCTTTCGTTGGGTTTGCACACTAGAAGTGCCAGATGGTTTGACACAATAAGAGGAACTGAGTCGCTGGGATATTATTTTAGTTTAGGTTTGTTTTTCACACTGAGGTATGTTTAACTTGTTTACTTCCTTTTGACAAAAAGGAAGCCTTTGTTACAGTTCAAGAGATTGAGCCTCTTCTAATCTCATTCTCCAGCACTTTATTTGGTATGGGTATGAAATACTGCTGTTACTATACTTTAAGTAACTGTTTACTGCTAACCTGTCTGTCTGCAATACTCTGCCCTGAGTGGACATATTGCTGACAGATTGGTATTCTCAATTGTCTGCAAATTCAAAGACCCTTGTTATCACCAATTGTGGCAAAGTGGTTTGTAGTGCTCCGGTGTATAGGTGATTTGAGGTGCTCCAACAAAGGACAAACACAAAGTTTACCGATCAAGTTTCTTTTAATGCCCTTTTTAAACCGGGTTTCAAATAATAAAGCTGGCTCTACCCAACAATGGGTATTGCCAGCGAAAACTGGACTCAAATAATAAAGCTGGTTCTACCCAGCAATGGGTATTACCAGCTACAAAACAAAGGGGTTGCAGTCCCAAAATAATAAACACAAAAACACGTCTCCAAAATGGGTGCTCTGGTGCAGGTGCGGTGCTCTGAGTGCTGGTGCTCGTGCGCGTTCAGGTCCGGGCTTCTCGCTGCAGCTCCAGCTTCGTATCAGCCGTCTGGCAAAATAAACACAACACTTCTCAATGAACCCACACTTCATTCAAGGTTCCGTCCTTGTCTCCTCCCATTAACCACAACAAAGGAGACGATTACGGCGTCACGTCCCCCTAAAGTACCCTAAGCCCCGCCGCCTCCGATAGCTAGTTCAATCACGTCTCCTCCAATTCATGACTGAAACTTCGCTCACCATACTAGGGCAATGACTCCAGGTACCGTAACACCGCCCTCTTCCTGAATGGCCGGCTCCCGACTGTCCCTGGGATGAACTGCCCAACCATTCAGCAGGAAGCCCGCGGCTCCTGTTGTACAGTGCCCTCACCGGTCGAGAGGGAGATTGTTGATTCGGATTCATTCGCTCTCCGTCACACCAATGAATCAAGGTAATTTGCTCAGTATGCAATGAGGAAACACGGGTTATCACCAATTGATCAAGATGATCTACTCAAAGTCTGGCCAACACAGGAGACAGTGCTTGACACCTCAACTTCAAACAGCATCTCAGCTATAATATAACTAGCCAATCGGAAACTCTCTCTGGCCTCCCTTTTGTTCCAAAAAGTGTCTGCAAGAAAAACATTTAAGAACTCAAAGTTGTTCCTTCAAAATGACTGAAAAGTTGTTGCGTTGGTGTTGAAAAATCTACATCAAATCCATATTTGGTGTGACTACCCTTTGCCTTCAAAACAGCGTCAATTCTTCTGGGTACACTTGCAAGGATCAAGGATCAAGGATTTTGTAGGCGTATAGTCAGGTGTATGATTAAACAATTATACCAAACAGGTGCTAATGATCATCAATTAAATATATAGGTTGAAACACAATCATTAACTGAAACATAAACAGCTGTGTAGAAGGAATAAAACTGGTTGAGGAACAGCCAAACTCAGCTAACAACATGAGGTTGATGAAGACGGTTTACTGATATACACCATGGCAAGACTGAGCGCAGCAACAAGACACAAGGTAGTTATACTACATCAGCAAGGTCTCTCCCAGGCAGAAATTTCAAGGCAGACAGGGGTTTCCAGATGTGCTGTCCAAGCTCTTTTGAAGAAGCACAAAGAAACAGGCAACGTTGAGGACCGTAGACGCAGTGGTCAGCCAAGGAAACTTACTGCAGCAGATGAAAGACACATCATGCTTACTTCCCTTCACAATCGGAAGATGTCCAGCAGTGCCATCAGCTCAGAATTGGCAGAAAACAGTGGGACCCTGGTACACCCATCAACTGTCTGGAGAAGTCTGGTCAGAAGTGACCTTCATGGAAGACTTGCGGCCAAAAAGCCATACCTCCGACGTGGAAACAAGGCCAAGCGACTCAACTAAGCACGAAAACACAGGAACTGGGGTGCAGAAAAATGGCAGCAGGTGCTCTGGACTGATGAGTCAAAATTTGAAATATTTGGCTGTAGCAGAAGGCAGTTTGTTCGCCGAAGGGCTGGTGAGCGGTACACGAATGAGAGTCTGCAGGCAACAGTGAAGCATGGTGGAGGTTTCTTGCAAGTTTGGGGCTGCATTTCTGCAAATGGAGTTGGGGATTTGGTCAGAATTAATGGTCTCCTCAATGCTGAGAAGTACAGGCAGATACTTATCCATCATGCAATACCATCAGGGAGGCATCTGATTGGCCCCAAATTTATTCTGCAGCATGAGAACGACCCCAAACATACAGCGAAAGTCAATAAGAACTATCTTCAGCGTAAAGAAGAACAAGGAGTCCTGGAAGTGATGGTATGGCCCCCACAGAGCCCTGATCTCAACATCATCGAGTCTGTCTGGGATTACATGAGGAGAGAGAAGCAACTGAGGCTGCCTAAATCCACAGAAGAGCTGTGGTTAGTTCTCCAAGATGTTTGGGCCAACCTACCTGCCGAGTTCCTTCAAAAACTGTGTGCAAGTGTACCTAGAAGAATTGATGCTGTTTTGAAGGCAAAGGGTGGTCACACCAAATATTGATTTGATGTAGATTTTTCTTCTGTTCACTCACTTTGCATTTTGTTAATTGATAAATATAATCTATTAACATGTCTATTTTTGAAAGCATTCTTACTTTACAGCATTTTTTCACACCTGCCTAAAACTTTTGCACATATAATATATATATATATATATATATATATATATATATATATATATATATATATATATATCTATATATTCATATTATATTACTATACACACACACGTGATTAGATAACAGGCATCTTACAGTATAAATAGAGTTCATATTGGAATTCTGGTAACTTGTGGTATTCATTGTGAAGTCATTTTAGATAATGTCTTATGTAAGTAATATTATGTTGCATGCAATTGAATATCTTAAGATACAGAGTCAGATGTTTCGCTAGTAGAGCATTGAATTTGAAGGGCCGAAACCCTAAACGTTTATGGTTGTTGTTTTGTGTATGGTAAGTTATGAAGGAGTTTCCATCACTTACAGTTTTAAGCTAAGCGATTATAAGAAAATCTCTTACAGTGAAATCTATAGAAGCTGATGTGACCAATATCCTCAGATGTTATTATTGCTAATTCATTGATAAATGGTTGTCTAAATTCCTTGTTTGTTGTAACGTTGTTTAATGTAATATTGACTCTGCAATTGTTTTAACGTATTGCCTGCTTAATCGTTTACAGTGACATCCTGCATTGCTTGTTTTTATTTTTCTGAACATACTATTAGATTAAATGCATGTTTAACTCTTTGCAGTCCATTTGTCAGACGCATCAGGTCCAATTTATTTTCAGATGCGCTGTTTATTTCGTATGCGCTGTTTTAAAAAAAAATGTAAAACATGTTTAAAAGGCATTGAATCGCAAGAGGACACTAAGTACTGTATCTACAGGCAAGCCGCAACCCTTGTTTGCTGTATTTTTCACATACCTCTTTATAGACGTTCATACTGAAAAATCCTCTCCTGATCACTCGTTTTATCACCAAACTCCTCAATAACACTGTGTAACAATAATTTTTTTTTTTTTTTTTTTTTTTTTTTTGGTTCCTGGGTAGTAAGTGTTATTTCCTAATTGCTTATGCATCAAAAGTATAGAAAATAGCTATTATTCCCCACAAACTTTGCTTTTGTGACCAGGACAGTGATATTTTGAAATTTACCTATTTTCCAGAATATTCCAGATAGATTCAGTGCTGAGTAAACTTGGAGTAACTTCTAGAACTTTCTAGAACTTTCCAGTAATATAATAGTAGTATAAATACAGGGGCCTTAAACCCACCAGTTCAGTTTAGTTCCAGCTGCCTAAGTGGATACATATCTGCATTTTTCTGAGATGGCATCAAGACAAGAGAGAAAAAGTACTCCGTGGAAGCATCTGCTAAGATGTGTGAGGCCTACAAGGCATATTTCGGCATGCCTGTCGGGATCAAGACAAACCCTGGGCACCTCATTTCACCTGCGAGCACTGAAAAAAAAGTGGAAGGTAAGATGGACAATTGTTGCTCGGAATTTTATGTTATAAAAAATATATCATATATGAAAAATGATGCGAGAATCTCTTACACATTAGTCATGGGTGAAATAAATGTATTTTTGTAGGATGGTACAGATGGGAAAAGAGAGCCATGAAGTTCGCTATCCCAAGAATTTGGCGGGAACCCACTGACCACTCAAGCAACTGCTACTTCTGCATGGTGGACCCTTCCAAACGTCAGACTGGCAAGAATGCACCTGCTATCACATATCCGGACCTTCCTTCATCCATCGCCCCGGTGCCACACTGCCATGAGCTCCCCGTACCCACTCCTCCGGAGAGAGAGCAGCCGTCTTTAGAAGAGAGCAGCAAGTCAGAGAGCGAGGAAGGCGTTGTAGATCCAGATGACAATTTCAGAGGTGGAGCTGAGGAGAGAAACCCATACTACCCCAACCAAAAAGACCTCTTCGACTTGATTAGAGATCTTGGTCTCACCAAGTCCAATGCCGAGCTTTTGACGTCTAGGCTCAAGCAGTGGAACTTGTTGGATGAAAGTGTGCAAGTCGCAGATCAGAGGAAGCGTCACCAACCTTTTTCCAGCTTCTTCACCCATCAAAATGGTCTCTGCTTCTGCCACAATGTGACCAGTCTGTTCGAGGCAATCGGAATCGCCTGTAGCCAGAATGAGTGGCACCTCTTCATTGACAGCTCATCCAGGAGCCTCAAAGCTGTGCTGCTCCATAATGGTAACAAGTACCCGTCTCTTCCCCTGGCTCACTCGGTGCACCTCAGAGGATTACAACAGCATCAAGACCTTGCTGGACGCCTTGAAGTATGATGAGTATGGCTGGGAGGTCATAGGAGACTTCAAAATGGTGGCATTCCTGATGGGTCTCCAAGGCAGTTTTACCAAGTTTTCCTGCTATCTTTGCCTTTGGGACAGCAGGGACACCAAGGCGCACTACCACAGGCGGGACTGGCCATGAGTTATCTGTGGGGAGGAACAACTTCAAGTGGGAGCCACTGGTGGACCCCCGGAAGGTGCTGATGCCACCACTGCACATCAAATTGGGCCTTATGGAACAATTTGTCAGAGCTCTAGATAAGGAGTTGGCAGCCTTCAAGTACCTTCAAGACTTCTTCCCTAAGCTGTTTGAGGCAAAGGTCAAAGCCAGTGTCTTCGTCGGACCACAGATAAAGAAGATCCTGGAGTGCAATGAATTCCCCAAGAAGCTCACTAGTAAGGAGAAAGCGACTTGGAACAGCTTTGTCGCAGTGGTTCGGGGCTTCCTGGGCAATCACAAGGCCGAAAACTATGTGTAGCTGGTTGAGACTCTGGTGAAGAACTACGGCACAATGGGCTGTAGGATGTCCCTCAAAGTCCATATCCTTGATGCTCATCTTGATAAATTCAAGGAGAACATGGGAGCGTACTCGGAGGAGCAAGGCGAGTGCTTTCACCAGGATATACTGGACTTTGAATGTCGCTACCAAGGACAGTATAACGAGAACATGATGGGAGACTACATTTGGGGGCTGATTCGTGAAAGTGATTTACAGTATAATCGTAAATCTCAAAAAACTACTCACTTCTAAATCTTTTGTATTCATTTTTGTATTACTTTATTATAAATACATGTTAATTTGGATTCATATGTTGTTTTTTTCTGACTTTATGGGAACGAAAAGACACAAATTCGCCCGTTTTCTCATTGGAAATAGGTACATTTCAAAATATCACTGTCCTGGTCACAAAAGTAAAGATTGTGGGGAATAATAGCCATTTTCTATACTTTTGAGGCATAAGCAATTAGGAAATAACACTTACTACCCAGGAACAAAAATTGTGTTACATAGTGTAATGCGATCCAAGTAATTATTTTATTACTATAACATCTCTAAAAGGTCTGCAAATGTCTGTGATATTCTTTTTAAATAAACAAATAGTAACAATGAAACTTGTAGCATTATTCTATAAAACACCCTGCGCCTCTGAAATTCTTTGCTTATATCTAGAGTCACTGTGGGCATTCAGGATGGCATTGATTCAGTGTTCAAATCGAAAGGTTGAAAGGTATTCAAATTGTTCTGGTGAAATATGTAGCTATTCTTCATTGTTTAAGGCTTCTAATTCCTTCAGGAAAGTTATTAATTTTACATAAGTAAAAGATTATACCAGCTCCCAGAGAATAATCAACACATGGCTGAGGTGCTTATGGGTAGAGGTAAACAATGGCTCAAATTAAAGCAGAAAACTGAAATCAAGATTACAAATGTGAGACTTCGGAGTATTTCTAACTTTTGATAACCTATATTATACAATAAAACACAATTTGCTTTTATGCAGAGCATCCCAGGGTTATTTACAATAAAAACTCAATAAAAGTCACAGGCCAATCAATCCAGCTCCATTTGTTTTTAAAAGACTCGATTGTGCCAGCATTTGTGATATCACTTGGGAGGCCCTCGTCCCTCCTGATTTTAGATGACTTCTAAGAACTACCAAAAATCCAGCATTCACTGATCTCCAAGGTGCAACTAGGAGCATAAGGTACCAACAGTTCCTGTAAATACAAAGGCCCAAAACCATGACGGGCCTTGTAAGTAGTAAGCAGAATTTTAAGCAGACCCAGAGTAACATGTTGTAAACGAGTAAGCAACACTTTGAAAAAGCTGGAGCCAACATTATTTAGAAATGGGAAGGCCAGCAAACAGAGCATTACAAATAACAAAAGCATGAACTAACACCTCAGCATTTTTATCAGATAGAATGGGTCTCAATTGGGCAATGTTTCTGAAATGATCAAATTAGGCCCTTATAACAAAGTGAACATGCGTATCCAAACACAGTTCTGAATACAAGTTTTTCATAGTATTATATAGAGTCAAAAGATTCACATCAAATGAGATTTCAATACATGGGGATTCAGCTAAACAGGATCCCATTAATAGCCTCTCTGTCTTATCAGGATTTTTTTTTTTTTTTTTTTTTGACAACCGTCCATAAATGAATTTTGCTCAGGCACAGAGATAATACAGAAACCGCCTTCTCCAGATTAGTAGGAAAGGAAAATATATTTGAGTATCATCTGCATAACAGTGAAATCCAAGGTTATATGTGTTAATAATTGATCCAAGGGGGAGTATAGGACACTGAAGAGGAGGGGACCAAGGATTGAGCCTCGAGGAACTCCATACTTCATGTTACCTGTCTCAGATGAATACTGACAAAGAGACAGACTGGCATCAGTGTAATAAATAGAAACAAAACCACTTCAAAGCAATGCCTGTAATGTCAATATACTTCTGTACGTGCTCCAATAAGATTCCATGGTCCACAGTGTCAAAGGCAGCAG
This sequence comes from Polyodon spathula, assembly GCF_017654505.1. Classification (NCBI taxonomy): domain Eukaryota; kingdom Metazoa; phylum Chordata; class Actinopteri; order Acipenseriformes; family Polyodontidae; genus Polyodon; species Polyodon spathula. Next base: position 10,676,811 of record NC_054535.1, read on the forward strand.
AAGTTTCAAGCAACAGTACAATAAACAATCCTCCAGTATTAGCAAACAGGAGGTCATAACAGACCCTCAATAAGGCAGTTTCAAAACTATGACCTGAGCAAAATCCAGACTAAAAGTTTTTCATTAGCCCATTCCTTCGAAAATGATGCTGAAAGTGAGTTGTCACAATTTTAAAATGGTCTCACAAATATCACTTTGAACCACATTCACTAGTGTAGTTGTTTTAGGGTTTAAGAGTTTATCAACAATATTAAACACGGCTGATGGACGATTTTTATTATGAAAAAAATATCATGAAATAGAATACAATTTAGCAGTGGTCAAAGCCAATTGATATTATTTTGTATTATAGTGACCCCTGTGGTGGAAAAACAAACTTCTACCACTCAGCACAGGTTCAGTGTGCAGAGGTGAACATTCAGATCTGCTTGCACTAGAAAGGTAAGGTTAGGAAAGAAATACCTGTTTAAATTTACCCTTTAGTAATTGTAACATGATAATGTCAGGAATGAGACTCAGAGTCAGGAATATATTTATTATGGCGAATGTGGAGTATGTGATTTTACAGAGAAATATGTTGTATACACACATTAATTTGGCAACAAACCTAACTTGTTCTGAGTGCTCTCTACCTAGCCGACTGGACAAGGCGGAGACCCCCTAAATGAACAATGCCGCGATTAGTATTGAATATAGCCCACGTGAATGTTTATCCAACCTTTAACACTAGAAGCCCCACGGCAGTCATTTCGGCGGAATTTGGTTTTAAAATGTAATTTTCTCCAGTCATGTAACACATATGGGGCTGCGCGTTCATGTACCTTTCTGTACATATGTATTAAATATTCACACAAAGCATGAAACGCGGGAGTGCAGAAATAAAGGAGATATATTACATAATAACTAAAAGCCCCGGGAGCAGTCACATTGACGGTCATGCAGAAAACAATTGCATTTTGATTATACAGAATGGTATTCTACTTTATTAGTTTTTTTTTTTTTTTTTTTTTTTTTTTTTTTTTACCAGTTCACAATGTGTTTATCTGTAATCAGATTAGTCTGTACTCTCTGCCTGAGTGAATGACTGACAGTCTATTGTTTTCAATCAGCCTTTTGAAAGGCTGACGACTGCTTGCCAGCTGTGCTGCTTTGGTCAGTCGATTAGCATCGGTACTAGTGAAAATAAATACCAGAGACCGTGGAGTTTTGCTACGCAACAAAATATGGAGTTGATGTTTTCGATCAGATGGCATGGTAGTATTCCATGAAAGCTGGCTCCCGACGGTGGTCTGTTCAGGTGTTTTACAATGCATTGGACCTAGCAGCCATCAACTCCTGGGTACTTTAAAAAGAATGCATGGAGAAGAATTTACCAGGGAGAGAATATATTTTACAGTTAGCACAGGAACTTTGCAAGAAGCATTTGGAACAGAGGGAGACTGCCAAATGTGTATCCACAGCTGAAGCTGGCAACCCCCTCTGAGAGCCGCAAGAGACACCAATGCCAGGTTGGCAAGTGCAATAAAAATAAAACACTGGACAGCTGTGCCCTGTGCAGAAAGGCCACATGGAGAAGCGCATTATCTGTGTTGATTGTGAACAGTCTTAAACTCAAGGTAAAGGAATACCCATTTATGGAAAAAAAATAGACTTTTTTATAACTTCTAGTGCTGTGCGCGTCTGTAAAATGTTTTTTTTCTAAGTTTATTTATATATGTTGTTCAGTTGCTTTTGCTCATCTGTTAATAAACTGATTGCTATTGAAAAGTTAAAAATGTATTACTATTGTTTTAGTTTTATAAATGTTTGTTGTAAACCGATGTCTGTTCAGATATTTATTTACATTTTCTTGTTTTGATTTGTAAAATATATATATATATATATATATATATATATATATATATATATATATATATATATATATATATATATATATATATAAGCTCAAAGAGCCAGCTGCCCAAATGTCACAGAGCAAGTAGATAATGGCATATGTTTCGATGTTGTTTGATTTTTATTTTGATAATTACTATTTACTGATTATTATTGTTATTAGCGTTATTAGCAGCGTTTTAGTTTTTATTGATATATATATATGTTTTTATCTCTATATTGAACATGGGTATGTAGTACACAGGAGCATAAAGGGTTAATGAAAAACACAGTTTAGGTAATTTATTTGTGTTTTAGTCATCATATGTTAACATTTTATAGGAATTGCAGGTTTGAAAACATTATTATTATTATTTTCAAAATCTGGTACCTAGGAAGGGGTTTCATTTTTACGTGTGGAGTTGAAGTGGTTATATGGCCTAGAAGGGACAGAAGATTAAGTTTGGTAGAAGGGGGACCGGACAGAAAATTGGAAATAATAGATACAATACGATTTATTTATTTTTTCCCCCTGGGCAGTGAAGTTGAAAAAGATTGAGAATCCAGGGTGATGCCTAGAAACTTGATGGAAGTGAGAGGACCCAAGGTCGAAGGTCGGAGATGCAGCAGAAAAAAAATGCAGTAGTTATTAAGGAGGATCCAGCACAGTGCTTCTGACAGGGTATCGAATGTCTCGGGGCTGTTTCTGCAGCCGAATGTCAGGCGAACGGAAAAGAAAAATTTAGAATGTCACTGTACTCCAAAGAGGCGCCAGAGCGCAGGATCATAGGCATGATTTATAAAGAATTTGATATATCGGCTTTAGCCAGCCATGCGTTTTTCTCAGCAATTCTGATTAAAGATATGGTGTGTTCGATTATTGCATATTGCAGGGAGAAATCTTCGTGAGGGATTAAACTATTGATGCTGGGGTTGGTGGCATTATGGGGAGCGGAAGGTCGATTATCAGTCTCTTTTTGACTGAGTATTTCCTTATTGCAACCCTGATGGGGTCAATGTGAAAGGTTTGAAAAGGAAGGGGATTCAAAGAGGCCTATCATAAACTGGTTGTCAAATTCTTTCTTTATTAAATTATCAACAGATTCGGGGTGTAAGATGGTAGATTACAGGTTTTTGCAATAAGTGGAAAAGGTAGGGAGACAAAAGAGGCCAGGATTTCCCTTACATGAGAATAGATGTTGAACTTCATGCTGATTTGAACTCGGTTCTCGCCAAGATAAGTACCAACTATGACGTAGCTTTGCAGTAAACTAACGTGATCCAACTGCATCTCCATCCATTTGCGTTGTTTTCCCCTTTGATGATGTATATATCGTTCTGTCAGGTGTTGATTGTTGAAGTGTAATGCTGGCTCCAGGGATCAGCTCATTTTGCCTCCCCAGCACATCAGAACACACAACAGCTGTGATGCTGGCTCCGGGGATCAACCCAATGCGGTCTCCCCAGAGCATCAGCATGACAACTGTCTGGATTGAGCTAAGTAGAGTACATCTCTGGGGTCTTCATGTGGGCACCTTCCATCCTCTGTGTTTTGTTGACTCGCCCACGACACCTCAAGAGGGCTCAACAGTGATTCTGGTGTCCCAGCACCACCCCCACCCATCCCCCACTCAGCTCAGCCCAGCTTATTTACCTGTACATCAGCGTTGCTTTCTTTCTATTGTGCTTGAGGTCCCCATCCAGAATCTTTGTCTCAACTACAGCCAGTTGCTGGTCCTTTCTGCTGCTTCAGATAAGTTCTTCACTGTATGACTCAGCTCTTGGCCACTGAACCCAACGTCTCTGAGAAACCAGGTTGTAGAGTGTGCCACAAATCCTCAACAACCCACCTCCACTGGGTAAACTCGGACTCTCCATCCTCGTTGTTCAGCTTCAGCAGCTAGTTGAGCATATCGAAGTTTCTTCCTCTCATACGTCTCATCCACAGCATCTTCCCATGGCACTGTTAACTATACCAGATGAACAAGGCGTGCTGATCCAGACCACAAGATAATGTCTGGTCGAAGGTTAGTGGTGGCAATCTCTGTTGGAAAAATAAGTCGTTGATCAACATCTGGCAGCATCTTCCAGTCTCTAGCAGCTTCCAGTTGTCCTGAGCGAGGTTTGATTTTAACACCTTTTCTTGGTGGTTGCTCTCCTGGACGGAGGAATATTGTCTTTTGTGTGTAATGCTTTGATGGAACTGGTGGCAACTTATTGGTCAGGTTACGCTTGTCTTCCAATGCTAAGTAGAAAAGCCTTTAGTGAAACCGATAATTATAAAAGAAACAAAAGAAAGGTAAGAGAGCTTGTGTAGTTCTGTGGCTAGGGTTTGGATATTAATGGGTGTGGACAGGGATTATACTCATTTTGGAACGTTAGCAGAGGTATTTTGATTTTGGGCTGTTTTTTTGAGCTTGCCGGGACATACTAATTGGGAATGGCCTTCGGTGCAATGGCTGCAAATATGAAGTTACAGGCGGAACAGAAGCAGGTTCCTTCAAGTTATTACAAATCTGGAGGCCCTGACCATCTTTTGATCTGGAGGGGATGAAAAGATGAGGAGGATTGCGAGGGAAGGATACGAGGGTATGGGATGGAGGGTCAGTAAGGGAACAGGAAATGGTGATGTGAGCGGTGGAACTGCATACAGAGCATGCTAGAAGCCAAAGACCTCTGAAAAAACGGGAGAATATGTCTTGGTCCAAGTGCATCCCTGTAGATCCTCTGGTTCCATTGTTGGAGTTGCTTTGGCAAAAGCAGTTTTGTGGTATTCAAAGAAATGTGAACCTCCGAGTCTAACTGGAAAGTCGAAAATGATCAACATTTAAAATGAATCATCCAACTTGTGTCCCGGAGGTCGGGATAGAACTGAATATGATGTCCCTGAAATGGCTGAAAGCTAGTATGAACTCAGAAATGGAAAGCGTTTTGAATAAGCGGGGGTCAGAGGTTTTAAGTGTAAGTGACAGGTTGGTGCATTGGACCACTCTGCTACTGGCAGAATCTAATGTGTTAGTGAGTAGTGAAACAAGGTTAATGTCTGCACCTGCTAAAATCTGGCTGCATAGGCCAAGAGACACGGGTTTGGGGTTGTAGATTAGGACATGTCCAGGAGAAGGCAGGGCCATGGCATTTTATAGGGAAAAATCAGACACTGCGGAGGGAGGACTAAAGGTGGTTATCGAAAAACTGGAGAGCTGGGGGGAATTGAGGGGTGCTGGAAGAAAAGGCAGGGTAGGAGGAGGGAGCAGCTATGGGGGCCTGAGAGGGGAGGGCTAACAAAAAAGGTTTGAGTTAGAGGTGCTGGGGGGTGGCTTGCGGGACAGCGGTGGCTGGCACTGAAACCTCTGGATCCAGCTGCTCATGAGCTGCTGCATGAGCCTTGGATTGGTTGATGCTATGAGGGTCCCATCTGCAGTTTCTTCTGGATGTTAATGCAGAATTTGGTGATGTTGGGGAAGTGGGGGTGGGGTGAGCTGGAAATTGATGATCTGTGCTGTCATACCACCTGCGACAGAAAGGATGCTGCAAAGTGAAGAGAAAAATATTGAATAAAATCTCCTTATGTGCTCCAGATTTGAAAGGGATGTTGTTGTTACGTAGATAATGCTGGAGCCTGGGGATTGTCCAATCTCTGATGTGGGCGGACAGGAGAATGACCCTGTTGATGTGCTGGGCAATGGAGAAGAAACGAAGGATACGGTGATGGCGATGGGGAAGCAGATATCTGAGCAGTGAAGGTTGGAGTTGTGAATAAAGCCAATCAGAGATGTTGTGGCGTTGGTAGATCGGGCACGGGACGAGCTGGTTGAATTGGATGAGGATTTTTTGGCTTCGGGGGAATCGGCAAACAAATCTTCATCCGATGAAATCCAGCCAAGCTATTTCAGTTTTTGTTTTTAATTAATTTTCTACAAATTTCTAGAATATTTTTTTCACTTGGAAGTTGTGGGGTAGGATGCGTAGATAAATGAAAAAAAAAAGTATTTTAATGCATTTGTAGGTGTAGACTTTCTATAGGCATATATATATATATATATATATATATATATATATATATATATATATATATATATATATATATATATATATAGTGATAAACCTCAGGGCATGGTCCTGAATGGGAGATATGTGAGGGCAGGATCCTTACCAGGTAATTAAGGTATGTCAGCACACCTGCAGGTGATCAAGGGGTAATGACCAGCCCTATGAAAGGAGCAAACTGACAGCCCACAATGAGAAGGGAGTAGAATGAGTTTGGTGCTGTGGTTCGAAAGGTTTGGTTGTATTTCTTTTGATTTCTGGATTTCATTATTGTGTATGACCCTGGACTGTTTGGATAACCCTGTTGGCTGTTTTGACCCTATTTTAGATGACTACCTGATTCTTTGTGAACTCTGGTTTAACTTTACGACTCTGATTATTGGACTTCCCTGGAAAATAAACACACAGGTAACATCCTGTTTAAAATAAACTTACACTCGTTGTGTCTACTGTGTTGTCCCCGCTCATACTTGTGAACAAAGTCCATAAAGGAGGATCAACTTTGTCGCAATATATATATATATATATATATATATATATATATATATATATATATATATATATATATATATAGAGAGAGAGAGAGAGAGAGAGGAGAGAGAGAGAGAGAGAGAGAGAGAGAGAGTGTGTTGATATTGCAGATTTTGGTCCAGTTGAAAATGTGGTTCTTTATTTTTGTCTCTCCCAGCTATAAGCTATTTGTTGATTACATTACATTTTCTTATATAATACAATGGAGAATTCTCACTGAGACACGATGAGTTTGCCTTTGTAAGATCTTCCTTTTTTTTTGGAAATCATAGTAAGAGAAAGCTCAACATTATTTTTAGGCTTTCACTAAACTGATTTCACTAAATTGAAAACAAGAAGAAAAAAAAAAGCAGGCACTCTCAGAAATCATTTTCAAAACCACATAAAAGCATGGCTCACCAAGGACTAGATTGCATTTCCAGGAACTATGATGTCATCTCCTTATCACAAGCCTGCCTCGTATGACTGATCATAAAATAAAAGAAATATTAATTAGTTTTATTACATAATTGAGTATTAGTACCCAGAATGTTTCCTGCGATAAACCCTGATACATTGTGATATACAAAAAGGGCGGTCTACAGCATATACAAAGTAGGACAATAAAAGAAAAATGGCTTAACATTCTTGAAATGTTAAATACAAACGTTTAATGACTCAGTCAATGTGACTAGCCTTAAAGGTTTTTATATGAGGGAACAGCTCAGGGCAGAGTATATTTAACTACTATAAAATGTAACATATTCACTATATATTGACAGGCAATACTTCTATCATAGAAAAAGAATTAACTTGTCAAAAATTGTGTCTGCCTTAGTCTAGTACACCTACAAATAAGGAGATCATCATATTTATCAAATAGTCAGTTATCATTTAAGCTGTTTCAGTAATCTGTCATTTACAGCAAGTCTGTATAGTCAGCTTCTTATTTGTCTCAGAATTAAAAATCTTCAGGGTATACCTATATGTAAATAAATAAATAAAAATAAAAAACATTCAAAATAACTACAGACATTTACAAAAGAAGTATGGAACAATAGGTTGTGGATGCAACCCCGGTTCCCTGAAAGAGAAAATAACCATCAACGTATGAGACATTGCCATCAGGCAGTAGGGATTGGCTGAGCTCTATAGCAAAGCTGATGATAGGCCTCTGCGTGAGCTGCCGTGTAAGCCCGCCCCCCTGGGAGCTTACTATACGCAGCGCGCAGAGACTCTCTTCCTCTTTTGCTCTTTGGGCTGAGAAGGCTTCCAGAGCAACCTCGCGGGTTGATGGTTATTTTCTCTTTCAGGGAACCGGGGTTGCATCCGCAACCTATCGTTCCCTTTCAATTCGAAAATAACCATCAACGTATGGGACCTGTGTACCCAAGCCGTCGCGAGGGAGGATTCTCGGCAGTAGGACAGACTGACGTCATAACGCAACTGCGTAGGCAATACCTCTATGCATATGCGGAGCTGCGCCTTAGTGTCTATGCTCGCAATGACACCTGTCCTAAGGTGGGGTATTAAACATTACATTGGCAACCTGAGGTGCCATAGAGTGTAGTACAGATACTCCAAATAATGGAGCAGAGGAATCCAGCATGTTTAATCTGTAAAACGTCATAAAGGTATGCGGTGTAGCCCAACTGGCTGCCTCGCAAATATCAGACACTGGCACCCCTCTAAAGAGGGTCAAGGACATTGTCATACCCCTAGTGGAATGCGCCTTCAACTGCCCTGGCGGTGGAAGGCCTGCAGACTCACAGGCTAATTTAATAGCATCCACAATCCAGTGGGAAAGGCATTGTCTTGACAACGGCTGACCCAATGTCTTAGAACCATGGCATATGAACAGTTGTTCTGTTTGCCTCACGGTCTTTGTATGGTCAATATAACACCTCAATGTTCGCACAGTGCAGAGCATGTGTAACCGTTGTTCCTCTGGAGAGGAAAAGGGAGGAGGATGGAACGCCATCAACTCGCTGGTTCATGTGGAATGGAGATATAACCTTTGGCAGAAAGGCTGGATTTGGGCGCATGGAGACCTTAGAACCGTCTCCTGCGAAGCCGATACATGAAGGATACACTGACAGTGCATGTAACTCGCTGACGCGTTTTGCTGACACTACCGACAGCAAAAACGTGGTTTTCATAGACATGAGCTTCATATCCACTGTGTGGAGAGGCTTGAACGGTGCCATGGTAAAGGCTTCTAGCACCACGTCAAGGCTCCATGACGGTAAGTTGGTCATTCTTGGAGGTCGTAAGCATCTTGCGCCTTTAAGGAACTAAGATGCCAGAAAATGGAAACCTGGCGATAATCCTTCAATGCGTACATGGCAAGCTGATATGGCAGCTAAATACACTTTAAGTGCAGAGGGAGATTTCCCTTCATCTAACAGTTTCTGTAGAAACTGTAATATTACTGCCATAGGACAAGAGATTGGGTCATGGCCCCCCGCCAGACACCAATCTTGGAACAACTGCCACTTGTACGTGTACTGAGACCTGGTAGAGGGCGCTCGAGTGCTCTGAATGGTCGAGATCACCGCTGTCAAAAGCCCTAAGGTTGACAGGTGCTCCCGTTCAGGAGCCAAGCCCATAGCTGCATGAGCTCAGGGTTCGGGTGCCAAAGCTGTCCCTGGGCTGGGACAATAGGTCTGCTCGCAGGGGAAGCTCCCGCGGTTGACCATGCAGTAACTGCACCACGCTCGGGAACCATATTCTCCGAGGCCACCGAGGAGCGATCAGAATCATTGTCGCTTGCTCTACCCTGACCTTCTCTAAGAGGGCGAGGAGTATCGGAATCGGTGGAAACGCATATAGGACTGGCGGCCATTCGTGAGCCAGTGCGTCGACTCCTAGGGGGCTGTCGGGGTCCCTCACCGAGAACCATAGGGGGCAGTGCATGGTCTCTCGCGAAGCGAAGAGATCTACTTGCGCTATGCCGAACCATTCCCAGATGTGCTCTACCACCTGAGGGTGGAGACGCCATTCCCCTGCAAGAGGGCCTCCTCTGGATAGGAGGTCCGCTGCATAATTGGCTCTGCCCAGTAGGTGAACCGAGCGCAGAGAGGTCAAACGCGGCTGTGCCCATAGCAACAGCCGTGTTACCACTCAGTGAAGGCGGGGGGACCGTAGGCCGCCCTGGAGGTTGATATACGCCACAACCGTGGTGTTGTCCGACCGCACCAACACGTGCTTGTCTAGAAGCACTGGCAAGAAGTGCCAGAGGGCGAGGTCCACTGCTCTGAGTTCCAGAGCATTGATGTGGGCTGACCTCCAGGGTCCTGACCACACTCCGCGGGTCCCTGAGCCGTTCCAGACTGCTCCCCAACCTTCGTTGGAAACGTCAGTCGTAACCACTTCCCTCCGGAAGATGGGACCCAAGCGAACGCCCTGGCGGATGTTTGACGGAACTTTCCACCAGCGTAGTGCTTCCCAGCAAGTTCGGGATACTGTGAACCTGCGGTGTTTGTCTCTCCGTGAAGCGAAGGCATTGAACCAGGCCTGTAGAGGTCGCTGGTGTAATAAGCCCAAGGGAAGGATTGGTGAGGTGGCAGCCATCAGCCCCAGCATGCGCTGACTCAGCTCCATGCTGATTGTTTCTCTCAACCTGAACAGGGAGAGACACCGTTCCAGTGAGGCAACTCTTTGTGTCGACAAGGTCGCTTCCATGGACACTGAGTTCGATGCAGACCCACAAATTCGGTCTGTTGGCTTGGCACGAGGCGGCTCTTCTCTGAATTGACCTTCAGACCCAGCCACTGCAGATGGTCTGTAACCATCACTGTGTGCTGTGCCAGCTGCTCCTTCAACTGCACGCAGACAAGTCAGTCGTCTAGATAGTTCAGCAGTCGAACGCCTTGAGCCCGCAAAGGAGCTACAATAGTGTCCATACACTTCATAAAGGATCAAGGAGCTAGTGACAGACCGAATGGGAGGACACAAAACTCGTACCCCCTGCTCTGGAATGCGAAACACAGATACTTCCTGTGACCCGGGCAGATGGGAACATGAAAGTACGCATCTGTCAGGTCCATGGTGGTAAGCCAGTCGCCATGTCGGACTGACTGGATGATGTGCCTGTGCATAAGCATCCTGAACGATAACCGCCGTAGGTATCTTTTTGGGCACTAGGATGTATTTGGAATTCCGACACCTCAGACTTGTCTCTGTATCGCCTGTCTTGACGAGGGGAGCGAGAGAGTCCTCTACGTCAAAGTGATCTGGAGGCGAGCTAGACTCCCGACGAGGGCGAGCCCTAGGAGGGGAGGGGCTACGAGCCCGAGTGCGTTTGATGGGGGACCTCTGACCGGCTGTAATCTGGGAGGCCGGGCTCGTGGAGAGCTGCAGTTGCCCTTGGGGCGTCGCAGTAGATGACGGAGGGGCTTTGATAGTGTGGGAAGATCCCGATGAAGGGGAATGCCCACCCACTGACTTCTTAGACCTTTCCCGAAGGACGCGTGCTTGAAATCCAGCACAAAGGTGGCAAAAAGCCCTATCCGCCAACGCAGATGCGGCGTGTTCCGGCCCAAGATATGCCACGCACTCCTCGTGAGGGTCACTGGCAGGCAGCTTTGCCTGTGTCGAGGCGCCGAGCGACGAGCATGTGGCATCGAAGCGCCAAGTGTCGAGCATGTGGCGTCGAAGCGCCAAGCGGCGAGCGTCGAGGCGCCGAGCCGTGAGCATGTGGCGTCGAAGTGCCGAGCGTCGAGCGTCGAAGCGCCGAGCACGTAGCATCGAGGCGCCAAGCGTCAAGCACATGGCGTCGAAGCGCCGAGTGCCGAGCATCGCAGTAGACGACGGCAGGGCTGAAATAGTGTGGGAAGATCCCGATGAAGGGGAGTGCCCACCCATTGACTTCTTAGCCCTTTGCCGAAGGGCGCGTGCTTGAAATCCAGCACAAAGTTGGCAAAAAGCCCTATCCGCCAACGCGGATGTGGCGTGTTCCGGCCCAAGACATGCCACACACTCCTCGTGAGGGTCACTGGCAGGTAGCTTTGCCTAGCAGGACGTGCAGTGGTGAAAGCCCGACATCTTAGTCGACTGCGGCACGGCAAACATCGACCGAAGCGCAGAGCGTCTAGCGTCGAAGCGCCAAGCGTCGAGCAGCAGAGCGCTGATGCGTCTAGCTTGTAGCGTCGAGGCGTCGAAGCGCCAAGCGTCAAAGCATCGAGCGTCGAAGCGGCGAATGTCGAGCACGTGGCGTCGAAGTGCAGAGTGTCAAGCACGTGGCGTCGAAGCGCCAAGCACGTGGTGTCGAAGCGCCGAGCATCGAGCACGTGGCGTCGAAGCGCCGAGCGTCGAGTGTGTGGCATCGAAGCGCCGAGCGTCGAGCGTATAGCGTTGACGTCGAGCACCGAGTCCCAAGCGCGGAAGCGCGGAAGCGCTGCACCGAGCAAGGAAGCGCTACACCGAGCGCCAAAGTGCTGACACCTTGAAGAGTGAGTACCGAGCGTCGAGACGCTAGCACAAGATGCCTAAGCGTGAGCTGACCCGCAGAGCGGAGACGCTGGTGCTGGTACAGTGTCTTATTTGGTGTTAATACTTACCTAGATGCTAATGGGAGTATGTGCTTGGTGGTCGTCTTCTTTTTGGTGAAAAGGGATTTTCTTTTTTTTTTTATTATTATGGGACGCTGCAGCAAGTGCTTGGTGTACTGTGAGAGATACTGTAGGGCAAACCATACAGCTACCAAGCGGTGGTGAACACACAGCAGTGGTAGATTCTAGAGGGCTGCAAAGCAGACTCCACACACACGCAGGCTAGCCAGGCAAGACGGAGGCTGCAATACACACGTGGCCTAAGCCAACGACGCGTGTCCTAAGAAAGAAATATATATATATATATATATATATATATATATATATATATATATATATATATATATATATATATATATATATGAAAATAATATATATACAACCCAAAAACACACAATATATAATAATAATATTTATAATAATATTATAAATAATAGGAGAAGACGGAGACCACGAGGTTAAACAAAAACGCGATGCCGAAGCAATGTCCCATATGTTGATGGTTATTTTCGAATTGAAAGGGAACCAATATTCTTTAAAAATGTTCACCATGGTAATACCAGTGTTAAGGAATTAGAAAAATGCTATCCTTCATCTCATAAAAAATAGTTAACTGATTATAATGTAGTCATAAGTAAAGTTCCATTCTGTCCTCATGCCTCTATCTGAAGTTATATGATAGAATGTCCTAATCTTGAAGTTTTGAGGTGTTAACCTACCCAGTATGACAGCAATCCAAGTACGACAATGTACAAAACTGTCAACATTCAATGCGTTTACATGAACAGAAGAATTTCGATATTTTTCGGAAAAAAACGTTTTCAGAAAACTAATTCCAATTTCAAAAGTCATGTAAACACACTTTTCGGAATACTGATTCCGATAGCGTACTGCACATGTGCAAACTTTGACCTTTATTCCTGCACTGGTTTTAGAAAATAGAGAAAATAATAATAATCTGCAGTTAGTCTGCATGCATCCATTTGTCTAGTTAGGGATAAAGTAATACATTTGTTAAAGTCCGTATGTATTTGTTACCAAGCCCATACTGAAGCAACAAATGTTTTCCAGCTTTAAAATGACGTGATCATTTAAAATAATGTCTGCAAAAGAAACTGGTAATCTAGAACAAGATGAGCTGCTGGAAAGGCTGACTGCACATTGCGGAGAATCAGGACAGAGGTATAGGACAGTAATCTTTGAATTTAACCTGACACTTCAATAAAGCACTATATTGAATTGGTCTGCGTTCTATCGCAGAAATGTCAGGTCTTCAAATCGTACTTAGGCTACTACAGTACTTTGCATGTGAAAATATCCAGCTTTTTCCGAAAACTTCAATCCACGTATACAGTTGAATTCTAATTAGATTTTCTATCGCTGATCATGTAAACACAGAAAAGTGACGTTTTAAGAAAATCAGTTTTCTGATGAATATTAGTTTTCGGAAAACGCTTTGTCATGTAAACGTACTGATAGAGTCATCACAAAGTATTTGCTAGTGCACAACCAATAATAACATACATAATATGTCTATATAAGTTTTTGTATTCTGCAAAAAATAATTTTGATTTATATGATGTGTTCAGTTAAAAAGTGGTATACTGTAGGCCAAAACTGTCAGCTAACATTGATCTTAAGGAATGCACCTGTGATGGTATTTCAACAGATACTGTGTGACATGAAATAGTAACTGTACTTCCCAGTAGTTTCATTAAGTTTGCTATAGTATATGTATAGTGCAGTTCTTACTCAGACATTCTTACACATCCCTCTTACTCCAAAGCTAGTGTTGTTATAATCTTGATAGCTCAAACAAACCACATCGCACTTATATCTGATTCAGTCTGTCACCAAACAAAGTGACCACTACTAAACCTCTGGTTCTCACTGCAAACTATGAAGGCAGGTCCATTTTTTGTACATACAGCTTCATCTAAAATAATAAACAAGTATAGTTTAAAATAATTTATTATCTATTTTTTAATACATAAAACATTTGTAATATGTCCTTTTTTTAATTGAGTTGATAATCTGTTTATTCAAATGGAGACACTTTTACCTTGATATATTTACCCTTTTTTTAAGGTAAGTTGTTTTCTGTTTATATGTTTCCAGCAATTAAACATAATTGGTCAAGTATTATCTATTGTTTTTATCAATTAGTCATGGCTGCCATCTAAGCCAAAGAATGCTTAAGCATCCTTGTGAGAGGAGCTTGTGTGAGACGGCAGACCCAGCACTGTCACCTCTGCCCCTACAAATATCATACAGTACACTAATGTCTTATTGTTTCATACACAGCTGCATTTTTTTAAATTTCTAATTCCATTATTGGAGTTGTACATTACAAATGAAACCGGTCACTGCCTGCCTGTTTTAATATCATGACATATTAATGATGCATCTCATTTTTACATTTCCATTTTAGTTTGTGTTTAAAAAACATTCAATCTGACATAGTTTTCCCCATTCATAACATTGAATTGAAATTATTGAACACGTCTCATTCATGTAGTGGGGAATAAAATGGGGAATGGGGTTCAGGAGCTCTGGCTGTAAATATGGGCGAGTCACTGGCCACCAGGTTTTCTTCAGGATCAGTTTGCTCCACAATGTTTGTTCTATATGAGAAGAAAAAAACACCCAGATGTGTCCTTTTCAGAGACAATCAGTACACCTTTATATGAAGGGTAACTCCTCACTAGCTACAGTGTTGTAATTTCTTAATTGTATTTTTAATTCTGACTTACACCTACCCTCAACGCCAATGTCCAACCCCCTCCAGAGCTATCACATCCAAGGTGGACAGGATCTGTTCTTCAGTGGGTCAGTGTAGAGCAGGGCTAGGTTCCACCCCCTGTACCCTGCTACCCCTGTCTTAGTTTTTAATATTTTATTTTTACCTTCTCTCATAGGTCATAGTACCACTTTTGAACCTCACATCGTTTTCTGATGGTGGTGGCCTTACCTAGTGCATTTATTTTTTGTATAATTTGGTCCGACACTTTGTTTCTAAAAGAAACATTTACTTTTGTGTGCCAATAAATCTGGCTTGTTTTTAAGAACGACCACCAGAAGTTCAATGCTCTTATGTTTTTTTTTTTTTTTTTTTTTTTACTGCCATTGGCTCGGCATGACGCTGTACTGCGGTTGGCTTTTTCAGGGTGAGTTGGGGGTGGGGGAGGGTCAACCCCATCTCCCTTTGTAGAGAAATATATATATATAGCTATATATATATATATATATATATATATATATATATATATATATAGGAAGACATTTCTAACAGAGTTCTGAACACAGACACTGATGAATAGAGGCCGTTATTCAACTGAAGTGAGTCTGTGAGGAAGGAGGGGTATTTGCATTGTGGGCGTGAAACTCACTGTCGAAATAAGGGGTACTTCCTATCAAGGCACACTCGACTAGGGAGAAGTGCGGCTTCTCTCTCGAGAAGTAAACTACTTACCTTTGTCTCCGAGGGTTTATTATTATGATTTTTGTTTGTTTTACTTAATTTGACAGAAAAAAAAAAATCCTTCACTTAAATGTTTCTCAGCTGAGGGGTATGTGGCTTGTTCTCTGAAACATCCGTGAGTGCTGATACCTTTTTAAACAAAAAAGGGAGTACTGTTGTCTGTGTACGCAAGGGCAACCAACTATTAAAACGGTAAGTGAACATTTTGGGAGGTTAAATGTAACAAATTAAATCCGCAGTAGAAAGAGAATAAATACATTGAGTGTCTGTAATTAGATTTTTCATCTTGTATTCTGTGCAGGAACACAAAGTTTTCCTTCGTGGTTTAGTAGAGGATTGAACTGAAGGACAATAGTCAGCCTTGGGAATAAATTGTCTCCCGAAGTTTGTAACATTTCATGCAAATTGCGCAACTGTCAACTATTTTTTCTTCTCTAGGCGTAAATGCATGCTGACAATTTTCATATGATTCTGTGAATTTTTGTGGAGAGCGGATGTCCTAATGTGTGCTCAATTTTTCTCACAAAGAACAAGTAATTTCATTATTAATATATTTGAAGAAAAAAAAACTAGAACTATTAAAAAAAAAAAAAAAAGTAACCCTCTTGGTCTTCCTTTTGCAAATACTGCGTGCTTGTCCCGTCTTTTATTTAATACAGTGATGGTTATCTGCACCTCAGTACTTACAATATCATTGTATTAATTGTATAGCCTAAATAATTCAATGTAGCCAATGTCAACGCCTATGTCGTGTTGGTTTCCTATGCCTAGACTGCTAATATATATAGATAGATAGATAGATAGATAGATAGATAGATAGAAAAATTGTCGTAATACAAGAATGTATTTTGCATGTGGATCAGTTGCAGTTTATATTTTGGTTGCGATTGACACTGGCTGTAGTACCAGCTCCTGAATAATGGTTTTGGTTTATATTTGTTTTTGAAAAATAACAAAAAACTTTTGTTTCTTTCGTTTGTATATTTTGAATTTACATAAAAATAATAAATAAATAAATAATAAATAATAAATAAATATATTATGTGTTATCAGCTTACGGACCGACCACAGACAAATTGAAAAGACAAAGTGTTTTTTATATATATATATATATATATATATATATATATATATATATATATTATTATATTATATATATATATATCATACAAGTCTGTTCATAATCAGAAAAGTCGCCTGTAAGTCTTACAATGAACAGTCAAATTGCAAGTCTCTTTCTCTTGTTTTTATCCACTGGAGGTTCCTGCATAGGTGTTTCTGGGTTTTAAAAAATAAATAAATAGATAATACAAATACTGTATTTTGTCACTATGAATGATAATTCTAATGAGTAAAATAACAGCAGCAACCAAAACTGTAAACACATGTTAATTTCAGTTTTAAACGCTGACTTATTTTTTTCTGCATTTGTTCTCAGGCTTATCAGACTGACTTGTTTATTTTTAGTGTGTAAAATCTAAATGCAGCTTCTTATCTCCTTTTGTTGTTCTATCTCATGCTTGCCACTCCCTCTTCTGGTTATATATTGTTTAAATAATGTGTTGCATTGTTTAGCCTGAAGTCAGTATTTTAAAGAATCAAAAACATTTCAGGTCTGCACAGATAATTATTAATTTTTTGCATAGGTGCCAGCATGAAAAAATAATATATACCCATGCGTGTTTTATTTAATATTTAATACGGTGCAAAGTGCAGAGTTTCCTAAAAGTCGTTACATATTAATGTGTATATATATATATATATATATATATATATATATATATATATATATATATATATCAATCCACCATCTGTGTCACGTGTGTGTGTTGTCCTGTCGTTCCCTCGTTTGTGTGTCGCCCTCCATGAATACATGAAACTAGCTGGTTCTACATTGTTCTTTGGAAAGGTATAGTTCATTTTATTTTATTAAAAGATAATAACTTTTTGGATAATGTGTTTCTATTTTTATAACACAAAAAAAAAAAAACAATGCTGTATTTCAATTTATTTGGCTGCTGTTGATTTGCGATTTTTTTTTATGCCCTAATAATGGAACCAAAAACTGAACATCCAGTTAGCCAAGCAATGCTCAGAAATCCCTGGAAGTAGTAATCAGTGAATAATAAATGGTAATCATAGTCTGTTAGAAAGTCATTGTAACAGCTACGATTTGGATAATATTATACTGTGCATATTTATCACTCCATACCTTGCATTTAATTCTCTGTGCTGCTGTGTTAACACACATCTTAACACTATCTTGCAATGTGCAGTGCTTTACAATACATGTACCTGTTCATGAGGAAATCAACACTGTTTTGTATATTAGCAGTGCCGCAAGTTAGTTAATACTTAACTATAAAACTGGAGCATGCACATGTAGGCCTAATTGGACTGTTTCCAAAAAGCACCAAAAAAGTTTTGTTTCTACATTTTTATTATTCTGATCTATTTATTATATCTTTTTTTCAGTAACGTCTTTCATTGAAGAATCTTCAAGTTCAAGTTACCTGTTCTCCAATTTTATTCCATGTGGAATTTATTTCCAGTCTCTTTGTCAGGCTGAATAAAACCAGAATGAGAACTTATGTGATGGCAGCCTGTTTGCTTGGACTGTTTCTCTTTGTATCGCAGCCACTCTCCGTTCCATCCAGACCAACTGTAAATGATGAGGCTGTTGTGTCATCAAAGACCGCTGACGATGAGCAACTAAGAGCACCTTCCATCCAAAATGAGACCCAAACAGCTGTCCATCCGAATGGAACCAGCCAGCACCTGCCTCAAACTATTATCATTGGAGTGAGGAAAGGTGGGACTAGAGCTTTAATTGAAATGCTTAGCCTCCACCCTAGCATTGCAGCAGCAGAGAGCGAGGTTCACTTTTTTGATTTGGAGGACCATTTTGAGAAAGGCTTCCAATGGTATGCCAGTCAGATGCCTTTCTCATACCCCCACCAAATCACAGTGGAGAAGACCCCAGCTTATTTCACTTCCAGTAAAGTGCCAGAGAGAATTCATAAGATGAACCCGGCCATCAGGCTCCTCTTGATCCTGAGAGACCCCACTGAGAGAATCCTCTCGGACTACACTCAGGTGTTTTACAATCACATGCATAAGAACAAGCTATACCAGCCTATTGAGACTGTGATTATTAAAAATGGGGACATCAGCATGGACTACAAAGCATTAAACAGAAGCCTGTATTACATCCATATGCAGAACTGGTTAAAGTATTTTCCCCTATCACACATTCATGTGGTTGATGGAGACATGTTGATCAAAGACCCTCTTCCTGAAATGAAAAGGGTTGAAAAGTTTTTAAACCTCTCGCCGCAAATCAATGCCTCAAACTTTTATTTCAACCAAACAAAAGGTTTTTACTGCCTAAGGGACCATGGCAGAGAGAGATGTTTACACGAGTCAAAAGGAAGAGCACATCCTCAAGTGGCCTCTCCAATACTTGAGAAGTTATACCACTTCTTTCATGAGCCAAACAAGAAATTCTTTGAACTGATTGACAGGACCTTTAATTGGCATTAATTTATGCTGGTGTATAGTTGATATGAAAATTGACACATTCCAGCAGCATAAACTATAAGCAGTATTAGTAGATAATAGGGAATAATTTACATGGAAATTAATCTCAGTGAAAAAAAAATAGTGTACAGTATACATGATATGCATAAGGTAAATATATATTTTTTACAGGTTTTGAAAATATAGCATCAAAAGCCAGTTGTATGTCTGTTTGTGTGTTCCCTGATTGCATGCTTTCTCCTCTGTTGGTAATATAATTTGAACAGTGGACATGTGCTTTCTGTACACTTGTGGCAGCATAGGTTTAGATTGCTTTTATGCAAGATATCAAGACGTTGCTGTTCCAGCAATGTACTGCAGTCTTGTCTCCTATTTGTTCCAGGGTGCAGTTTACTAAAACAGGATGCAAACAACACCCGAGCAGCATGCTATCAACTGTGATTACAGAGTGCATTTAGAAAATAAATAAATAAATACAGCCAAACTGCTTGTAAATGTATACATTAACATTTATTTTTGTCTGGTTCCAAAAAGTTAAGTGAAGTGTGTGTGTGTGTGTGTGTGTGTGTGTGTGTGTGTGTGTGTGTGTGTGTGTGTGTGTGTGTGTGTGTGTGTGTGTTATATATATATAATATCTAATATATCATATATATTTATATATATATATCAATAGTAACCAAAGCTAAGAGTTCACCTGTAGTTTATAAACGTTCACATGGCTAGTACAATTTAGTGTTGTTAAAGGTTTAATCTTGTGTTGGCCTGTCTCTGCTTTGCAAGTGAATGGCGTGCGGAACATGTAAGTAATATTTCCCACTTTTATCAACTGAAAAATAAGATTTTGCCCACTATGGAATGCATTTCTAATCCTGAAGCTGCAACTATTGTAAAGCTTTTTTGTTTCAAGTCCTTTCCCGCAGTGACCCACTGTATAAGTTCATTAATTAAATTAACAATGGGATTTGTGTTCTGTATAGCAGTTTTATTACGGTTATATAAATATATCTATATATTTTTAATAAGCCTCTTTATTGTTATATCATGATTTTGAAGTGAAGGATTATGTTGAACTAATAAAATACTATTTTTTATTCTATTGAAAGTGTCTTTTTGTTTGTGCTGTACACCACATACTCACTACACTGTAAGCACAGAGAGACTATCAAGAGCTTGGATTTTCAGGGCCACCCAGCAAGTGTGCCATTCCAGTACAGGTTTTTGTTCCTACCTTTTTTGTTACTTATAAAACTATACTACTTCAATCTCTGCTGTTCATACAAAACATCACCACAAACTAATTTCCTTGAGTGCCATCTTCACACTCACTAGTGGAGAGCATGTTATACTGATAAATATGTAGATACATGTTTATTTAAAAAACAGTACCTTTTCATTGTACTGACACTTTTGTGTATATAGGGTTGAGAAGGACGGTTACTATTTTTAACGATGCTGGCCCCTCTAATGTGGTGTTTATGCTGATTGATTTTTTTAATGCAATCTATGAATTAAGGGAATTGGAACATGGTTCATCTATTGTGATCATTAGCTGATAGTTTAAAATCCCAAACCTGAAATGATCCCAGAAGCAACAAGAATTTTTAATAGGGCATGTATAGGAGAGAGAAATCTCATTATTAGATCATCACAGTTTTTGCATAAAATTGTAGATAAATGGCAAACCATTTTATAATCATAACAAAGAACACTGTTTGCTTTATACATATTTTACCAATAGAATATAATTTTGTACCGCACAAAGTTTTATTTTATTTTTGTATTTATTTATGTTGTGTGTCCAATTATTATTTTCCCAGATTTTTCTCCCAATTTGGAATGCCCAATCGCTTTTTCCCTCACAGCACAAATTCCCTACACGGCTCAGGAGAGACCCAAAGTTTCAGTGGGCATCCTCCGATCCCACAACCAAGCCAGCTTCTCTTTGTAACTCGAGAGCGGATGTCAGGGAGTTACCAACCAAGACCAGCCCTGCAGGTGTCCACCTTTGAGCTTATCAGGCACCTGACCAGCAGGGTTTGCCAGCTGTTAGGCAAAAACATCTGCTTTATTTGCTATATGGTTTGTAATTCCAGTCATGTTATAGTAACACAAGGACAAAGTGTATGGTGTATTATGAACCTACTTTGATGTATGTATGAATTTGTGTTCCCTTAATTAGTTTCTAGTAAAAATCCAGACCCCCCAAAAAAAAATAAACTACTAAGCAAATTCACATTTGAGTTCAAGATCTATATATATATATATTATAATAATATATATTTATATATATATATATATATATATAATATATATATGGACTGAAATGCTTTAAGTTCTACACATTATACATGTCTTGATGATTCACTTGTTAAATAATACTGGCCTTGCCTTGAATTGTTACTCCACACATGTAACACATGTTTGTAATTTTCCTGAAATATTTCCTTCATCAGCAGGTCATTATACTTGGCATCCCCAGTAATAACAGATGATGAGATTTAAAGGCTTCTCCTACATTTTAGGAAACACAAGTTCAAATGAATGGCTTGATCATTACAACAATTTAAATAGCTTATGAGGCAGACCTGAGAAGCTTGGTTTCAATATGAAATGACCATTTACCAACACTGAAATCTTCATGTCCACCTCAACCTAACCATTGGATGATTAAACAGTCTGTGGAGTTTATAATAATAAAAACAGTTTGGAAAGGTAGAATGTTATGTAAATATTATTTTATTTACCATTTTAATAAATTACATTTAAATTAAACTATGTAGCACTACTCATAATTAGGAAGGTGTCATAGCATTTTAAACATATTTATTATTAATTCTAAAGATCACTGCTTTGGATATGTTTTATTTTATTTTTTATTTTTTTGTATTTTTACGATACTCAGCAAGTGGTCGATCAGATTGGAGTATCACAGGAATTTAGACCTTGACTGTTATGTGTATATGAAAAAATAAAGCAATGGGATGCCTGTTGGTCAGCTGGATTCTTGGCTTTTTGTCGTGAAGTTACATTGAATGCATTCAGCGTCCATTTTCTTGCATTTGGGCAGTTGTTTTGCCTGTTTTCACGCATGTGCTATAAAGGAGCAGTGTGCAGTCTCTACCTGTTGCACAGCATTTCCAAGGACTTTGTGCCATAATTATCACGTTATGTGAAATGTGTACTACAATGAGATGCCCTTTACTCACAGAAAATGTTTAGTTTCATTTTAGACAGTGAGCTACATTTGAGACCTCTTTATTAAGAGCACTACGTTGAAATTTGATTATTAAAACTCAACAGCCTCCCTCTGTTCCAACAACACAGTGTAGGGGGCTCTTTAGCATTTGTAAGCATACATGCTATCTTACAATAATTTCCACTTTCCTTAAACCAAGAAAGGAAAGGTGTGTTTACATCTCAGCAAAATAAATACAAATATTTTTAAAAGGCAAGCAAATATGGTAACTGCATGGAACAGTTAATGTGAGAAAAATGCCTGAGAAAAAAATATAAGCATCTGCCAACAAGGCACATTGGTGTATGCATGTAAAACTAGGCAAATGTTTCAAGGCAGACAAGCATGGCTTTATAATACGTTACTCTGTCAGCTACTGCAAAAGTGATCATACAAGGCAAGAGGATTTGGCTGCACAGTAGGGAAATTTGCCAATGTGTTTCTCCTTAAAGTTTACAAGTCAATTCCATATGACTCCATGAGTAGCAGTTGCGGTAGAATGCTATTGCAAACTGAAAATCACAAAGCTGTAAAAAGCATGCTGTTGTAATTCAATTTATTTAAAAAAAGCAATGAAACTGAAAAGGAACATGTTACTAATACAAAAATGGTAACATTGTCTGTTGACTGAAGACTTTCTGTAATTTATAAAGCATGGCTGAGAGTACAGTAATTTATACAGACAGTGTGACATTAAAGGGGTTATAGCTAATGAAATAATTCCATAAATCTTGCATGTCATTTAATTATAAACATTATGAAACTTTGCATTCCATTATTTCAGGAAATCTGTTACACCTGCAGTCCCTAGGCAATTTTTCCTAACAAAATACAGCAGGTGCCAGATATAATTTTTTTAATGAAAATGTATTTTGGCATGTGTTTCTATTAAGACTTCACATAAGTTAATGGTTATGGAAATATTTAGTTTTCTGTAAACTCTGTATGAGAAGAAGAAACAGCATGTCTGAGAAAGGATTACATATATGTCAGCATCTTCAAAAAAAAAAAAAAATGAAATGACATCTCTGGGCAGCACCAAGGCCCATAACGCTGCAATACAATAATGAATAAAACAATTCCAAGGTTAGAATACAGAGAACAAAACAGTTGCTTCATTTTCATCATTAAATGTGTTCATATTTCAGTTTCCTCCATTCACCTGCTTCATAATCTATGTATCACATGCCCAGTATATCTAATCATACATCTGATTACACAGTGAAAACGAACACTATTGCAAAAGTACTAGTGCTGTCTCAACACCAGATTCAATAGTGCTATATAATTAAGAAACGTTTGCATTTTTGTTTTGTACCCATGCTATCGTTATCATTTTCTCCTGTTTTAATAAAGCCAAGTTCTGAATATAGGTGTTGCATAATTTTCATACATTGACTCTAGCGGTTTCTAATAAAAACAAACATGTGTCTCCTTATACAATGTCTTAAGTAATAAATGCAGAATTGGAAGTAACAGATGATATTGTGCCTGTGCTGCACTGTGGTGTTGACAGTGCAATATGATGTCTTTTGAAAGTGACCCTGACTGATCCAGCCCATGTTGCTTATGACTATGGCTGGGAAACAGAGCTGAAGGAAAGCTTCCTTAACACAATGGGTTCCTTAACACAGAATTATCCTAAATAAATTGTGTGATTGCAAAACGAATCATTCCAAACGACTGCAAACACCCTAACACATGTAATTGAACACTATTCTACTTTTTCTTCTAGTATTTGACTAACATGCCAGGACTGAATGATTACAAAATTATTACCAATCTGAACCACAGGGTGTCAATATCTATATAACACCTTTGTATGTCAAAATGTATTAATAGTTCACTGTTCATAACTAAACTACAGCTTAGCTTTTTATACATTTATTGTTAAAAAAAGAAAAATAATAAAAAAAAAAAAAAAAAAACATTTTGTTCAAGGTCACGGTATCTTTCCACCTGCCAATAATAATATGAGCTTCATATCAAACCCACACAGACATGTCACAATACAAGTGCAGGTATTAAACAGAATCTCATGGAATAGGCGTATTGTTGTGTGCAATGTGACATTGTGGTAAAATCTCACTGCCTTTCACAGAAAAAAATTTACTTTGGGGCAGGCAAATGTGAAACCTGAGTATGCATACATTGACTGATTGGATAGAAACAAGACCACAGCTCTTTGTGTTTTAAAATATGCCTAATGGAAACCTGGCATTCACAGATGAGGTTGAAATCCGCATCTCCCACCCCCCAGTTCTCAATACTATTAATAATTTTGTGCATACAGTGCCAGACCTGTAAGTACAATGGAAGTTCAAATAATAATTATTACCATCCCAGCTAATGGTTGCTGATGGCATGAATTATTTTAGTACAAGATCGGGTTGAAACTGAGGTTAAATCTAAACCTAAACTATTGCTTAAGATAATTTATACAGGCCCTTTCTCATGTAGAAAATTCACGATGAATTTCTGTGGAGGCCCGTGAGGTGCAAGATGATCTGTTATCGTGTATTTTATTACATTAGTTTGGCTCTACTGCTGGCTGAGTCAAAAGCACATGTTTATTTTTTTCTTACTACTGGATAAACTGTTACATTTTCCTGGCAATGCAGATGTTTCCAACAATATAATCCTTCACTGAAAGTTCAGGAAGTTTCGAAAGAAAATAAGCCTGTTAAACATATTATGAATACTTCATTACATCTCATGCAGTGCAAGAAACATTTCAGTTAGCCTGCTCACCATAACATTTGTGTTATCTGGTCTAATCTATCTGCTCTTTTTTAAAGACGTACTGTCCCATATGCGTTCAACAGTAAATATGTGCTGATATTGTATCTGCAACACAGTAGAACATAACTCATACAGATGGTTTGCAGAAGGGTTTTAGGACTGGCCCATCATGATTTATTAGACTCTCTTAAAACCTTTCCTGCTTTTTGTCTTTTATTGTTGCAGAAGAACTTTTTTTTTTCCCCAGGAAAATTCTAGACGATGCAATTAGACATTAAAGATATGATAACCTACACTTTTAAATACATTGCATGCAACATTATCACTAGTTCCCTTATTGTTGTGTTAAATTTATTTTTTAGATGTATTTATTTTGCTTTAATTTTGGGATATTCTGTTTTTTTTTTTTTTCCAAGTATCCCCATAACAAGAGATACAATAAGCAAACAAAAATATATCCAGCACAAAGAAAAATGGACCATGCTAGTAAGAGGTGAACATCTTGAACGCAATAGTACTAAATGGGCCATGATCTAGACAATAGAAAGAAAATTGATCTATGCCAACATTAAAAAGCCCAGCTGGATCCAGTTCACATGGCACTAAGATCACATCTTCAAACCAACTTGTTTCTAGTACTCTATAGCCAGCTATTGGCTGCACAAAATGTAGCCTTCTAAGGTAAAGGCGACCAGCTAGTAGCATGTTAAAGCTTCTGTTGAACACTTGTTCAGTATGAACCCCATATGTGACTGGCATACTGAGAAACATTTGACAGAATGAACTAACAGTGGGCACTGGTCTACTGTTCATTAGACCTATAAGGGGACCGTATAAATGGGGAGAACATTTTAGACACAGGCAGGTTGTATTTCTTCCTATAAAATATGGGAACTATTGCTTTTTTAGGGATTTAGTTTTGACTTCACTTTGGAAAAGCTGATAACTTTCAAATCTCTCTCTTAAAATGTGAAATGTCCTTGCAGGCTATTGACCCAGAGTTAACCTGAGATTGTAAATGCTTTTAAATATTCTGGTTTTCACATCAATATTTATTTGACAGAAGATTTGTTTCTTCAAAATGCCATTCCTCTGCTGAAGACCGTAAAGAACGGCATGGACCAATGGAGCATAATCCCTTCGTCATTAATGGGTAATTCTGTTGTAATTAAAATAGACAGTTTGCCCAAGGATCTGCTCTATGAGGGCTCAAGTCTGAATAGATTAAATAATCAATAACTTTTCCTTTCCTTTTGATGAATAAAAAGAGCAGGCCACATGCAGACAAACAGTACAAGCATCAAAAGTAGACCAAGAAGTATTGGCTTTGCAACCTGTCTTTGGGAAAGCTCAGGTTAATAAAACAGGGCTCTGAATTAAATCAAACTTTATTGCATTGTCATATTGTATAATTTGTAGGTAAAAAGGCTAAAATGGGCCATGCTAATTTCTACCTCTGTTTCTAATGTCATTCAGAGGATGATCCAAGTAACAGTTGTTGTCTTGAAATGGTTTTAAATATGCTTTTACAATCTTTATTGATTTTAAGTGCAGTACCAAGAATACAGAGACCAGTGGAACACTAGGCTAAGATTTCAAGAATGTTTTTAGAAGTGGACTTCAAAATCTCTTTTGATAATACTTTCCTCAGGTAATTCTGGGACAAAATGAATACAACACCAGCACACCTATAGACACGCTGACACAGCCATTGAATTAGAATACGGTTTTTGGTTTGCTGGAACACAAATCTATAGCTCTTGTTTTCTTCAATCCCTCTGATAACTAATTAAATACAAGTTAAATAGTTTTCCTTTTATAAAGATAATGCATTATGCTTTCTGCTGAGGAAACCAAAATGGAATAAACTCGCTGTACACCTATTTTGAAGCTCATGCTATGTCTCTGTTTACCTTTTTATATCATAGAATATGTTAAAATGCAGAGCTGTGTCTCAAATTCCAGGTTGTTTGGTTTGGATTAAAGCCAGAAAAAGTCCCGAAGATCAAATTTACCTTGGAGTAAAAGGACGGAAAAGTGAAAATGTCAGAATCGTGTCGTGGAATGCTTTCTTTCTATATTATTTAAACTTCACCACAGAATCTCTTTTTGCTTCAACAGACAAATATTATGTGTCTGCCAATCATGCCACCTTTTTTTTTACTATCTCTAGACATTATTTTGTTAAATACAGAAGACTATAGCATTCCAACCCCCTCTTTCATGTTACCAAATACAAATATTTAATTACATTAGTTCTAACTAACAAATTCAACAACAAATTCCAACAAAAAAATGTATACACAGCAAATTTATAATTAAGAACTATGAGAGACAGGAAGGGATGTAATCAGACTGGACTACCAGCAGCAATGCCATCCTGGTGCCTAGGTTTAGGTCCACTTTGACCCTATAGACAGCTGCAGCAGTCCGGTTCAACACAATGCATGGGAGCTGTAAACCTACAGTAGCAAATATTTTGCTAGACCCCTTCTGTCCACAAAGGCCACCTAGTACTGAAGAAGATTAAGCCAGAATGCCTAAGTCAGGGCTGGCAGATACTACAGAATTATCCTGTTGTTGTGTGTGTGTGTGGTGGGGGGGGGGGGGGGGAATGGGGCTGCACCTGCCAGTATCCATTATAAAACTTTTCATCTCAATAGTTTGCCAGGAATGTTGACTTTTTTTTTTTTTGTTGTTATTGTTCTATGTCTGTGTTGTTATAGAGAAAGGATGCTAATAAGCCACTGGGCAAGTAATCCGTGCTTGAAATCCTCTTCCCTGGAAAATGACAATCCTGTGACAGCTGTGGATTTAACATACCTCCTTGTGTAGTTGGTGCAAAATTATAATGCTGTATTCCCACTAGAAATAAATATAGAAGATTAACAGTAGCTGTAACTCTGTTTAGGATTGGTCCAAACTGCAAGTTAAAACGTATTTAAACTGGGAAAAGGGCTTATTAAATCAGTTTTCCTTTGATTGAAGAAGATAGGAATTATCGACTGTGTTCTGTAAAATAATCAGGATAATCTACTTCAGTGGTAAAACTTTGGTACAATGAGTCTAATATGTTAGCGGGGCATATGGGAAGAATGTTGGACCATCCATAACTTCACAAACCCTCAATCATAGATTGTTAAAACATTTTTTATAAGGTAATATATCAGATAGACAATTATTCAACTAGTGTCATTGATGATCAACTGCAATTTATATTCTTGACATGGGGGTTGAGTTGACAAACCTACTGCTTACCCCACTTGGCCAAAGCACTATGTATTTTACAGCACTGGGGAATCACTGAGGTTTACATCCACCTCTTTTAATAAGGGTTGATCCCGGGATACCTGTTGCTTGTTGCCTCAGCCTGAATTTTATTGTTCTTATTGTTATTTCACATCAGCAGCCTGACGTGGCAAGTGACTTTCTAACCACCATGAAAAACTTGCTATTATCACCTCACCATTTACAGCATGTTAAATGCAAATTTTCAAAGGTTATTTAAGAAAGAAAAAAGATGCAAGTTAAGACATGTTGGTTGGATAATTAAAGTTAGTCTTTTTTAGTGGCATGGAGTTGTTTTCTTCATTAGAAGAATGAAAGCTGCACTTTACATTTTTAGTTGTCTTTTATTTTCACTCACTTCACTCTACTTTGCTTTTTCACTTCAACTTAAATGTAACACTTTCATTAAATACAGTATATGTATTAGATATCCTGATGGCATTTGAGTGGCAGATTTGCAAAAATAACAATTTTATAAGCACTTCTATCTAGATATGCCGGATTACAATAAACAACATGTTTTTTTTGTTTTTTTTGTTTTTTTTTTGTTTTTTTTTGTATAGCCTACAATGGTATTATTTTAATATACAAACCCACCCCCCCTTCCTTCCAATCCCACACAGGAGCATGTATTTCAATGGAACGTGAGGGGTGGGGGGGGTTTTACGTGACAGCTCCTGGGTGTAAACCAAGCTGGGATTTTTTTATGTGCAAAAACAATGTCACAGAATAATTTTCACCAAATCTTGAAATGTTTGTGTTTTGATTTGAGAGAAATTAGAAGCATTTTCTCTGGCAATGAGGGCAACAAGGATTTGCCCACAGCAAAGGAGGTGCGGCTGTTTCCCACAGAAGCACTATGCTCAGACGCACGCAATAGAAAAGGTAACAATAATATTATTATTATTATTATTATTATTATTATTATTATTATTATTATTATTATTATTATTATAATACTCCCCCATAGCATTCATGCTGCTGCCGGTCACCGCAATCAGTAAATATAGGAGTTTACTATAATTTATAGATCGGTTCATATGTTTGCTCGTGTATTAGGCGACCCCCTACTCCCCCCCCTCAACTTCAGGACTGTGTTTTGGGTTTTATCCATAAATAGATTTGAATCTAATTCTGTTTACTATTACCCTTTAGTTCTAATTAGATCACATCCTTTAAAGTCCATTTCATTCAATTTCATTAAAACATTTTAATGCATTTCACTAGTGACTTGTTCATTCTATCCTTCACAATTATTCATATGCTTCTCCATAGACTGCAAAGCAACCAGTATCATCCCTCTTTAGAAGAAGCCTGTCTCCTTATCCTAATTTCACTCTGATTCAGCAAGGTCTTCTTTCATTCCCAAGTAGGAATGAATTATTGCTAGTTTAGCCTGATTAGACTCGTTACCTTTAACTGAATATGTCTGTCAGTTGTTTATTATAGCACTTATTACACTTATTATCACTTATACTCAAATGCTTAGCATGCTACATGGATTAAAAATTGATTTACCCAGGGGGAAATATCAGCTACTGTATGTATTGTTACTCATTTCAGTAGTTTGGGACAAACACCAATCACAACATTTTTTACTACAAATATTTATTGGGAAAAATGTGGAGAATACACAATTACACAGAAGTATGTTATAAATGCGCATTCATTTGGCATCAAACCTAACTTGGTTTGAGGGTTCGCTACCTGGCTGACTGGATGAGGCGGAGACCCCCAGAAAGAGCAAGCAGGTTTCAATGCTGCAAGTAGTACTGGATATAGCCCACTTGAAGGTTTAGCCAACCTTTAATAAATGATCATCAGCACACAGGAGAGGAAAACAAAATCCCAGTTGGAAAATAAACCTCTAGGCAAGCTACTAACACTTAAGGGCACATTTTAGTAAAAGCATTTTTAAGATCTTTTAAGTGATTTTGGACATAGCAGTGTGGCATTATGCAGATGTTTGGGAGTATATGTTTTATTATACAATGACCAAATGCATTTGCAACAGCAAGGTGGGATAGTTTTTGTTTTATTTTTCATGTAGTGTTGATGTACCCTTTAAGTGGAGGTGTGTCCACC
Source organism: Polyodon spathula (assembly GCF_017654505.1). Taxonomy (NCBI): domain Eukaryota; kingdom Metazoa; phylum Chordata; class Actinopteri; order Acipenseriformes; family Polyodontidae; genus Polyodon; species Polyodon spathula. Next base: position 10,707,163 of record NC_054535.1, read on the forward strand.
ATACTGATTCTCCCCACGGTGACTGCTGAGATGTTTGTTGTGTTGGGGTTGAAGGCTTGGGTCACTCGTGTTCTACTGGTGACTGGTTGGGTTTGGGTCGCGGCTCCTGCCGAGGGCAGCAGAAGCGGATGTGGCCGGGCTGACCGCATAGGTGGTGGTGGCCCTGACCATACCCACATGGCTTGCTGGACGGCCATGATCCCCCGCAGGATCGCAGGTCAGTGGTACCATGCTCTGGGCGATGTCACTCTCCTCCTGTTCAGCCCCTCTGACTGTGGGTCGCAGACTGGCACTGCTCTTCTCCCGAATTTACACAGACAGAGGTAAACACAGCGGTGGAGGGAATACTGGGCAGGAAACACAATTACTGCGGGTAAATACATTAAGAACAGTAGGAAGACATGAAGGGATCTTTAAACTACGCGCCACATATGTTCACTTCTCATTGGTCAGGTACCCTAGTTAAGGTGTGTGCAGCTCCAGGATCGGATCAACATTACAGATCAGTGGAGCCTGATCCAGATCCTCGTAATAAAACATCATCTCATGATCCGGCTCCAGTGATCCTGGATGCAATATAATTTTTCTTTGCATTGACTTCTATACTGACTAGTAGTAATTATACCAATAAATTATCTTGAAATAAAAGTATTAGTAATCCTGCAGTGTGAAGGGGACATTTCCCTATCATTGAAAAAGTGAGGGGGACATGTCCTCTTGACGTCCTTACACAACTGGGCAATAGACTCCATCTGTCATGTGATTGGTTCACATCACAGTCAGTCCCTCCCCTTTTCAAAAGAACGCCTTTCTCCACTCCTCACAATAAGAGAAAATGGTTGAATGAAAAAACTGCTGAGCGGCGATTCTGTGACATTCATTTTCTGTGACAGAAAATGAATTATTAAAAACATTGTCAGCAACGTCACTGTCACTGTTTTCTGACTTTCTGAAATTCAAACAAATTCAACTCAATCAAAACAAATATGACAGGCAGGATATAAACTGGATTCTGCAGCAGTCAGCAAACCAGACAGAGAGCTCTACACCAAAAAAAAAATTCCTAACTATGCGGTAGAACTTCAAAAACATTTTCTGTTATTTAGTTATGTTACTTATGTATTTGCTGTATCTAAGCTATACTTAAACAAAATATATAAAGTCGTATTGACTATCCAACCTTACCTCACTTATTTTCTTGACTGATTCTTATATGAAATATGAACTGCAGAACAGCAAAATTAAATGCCCCTGCAGCGGGCATTATAGCCTGCTATCGGTAACAATAGTCTTCCCTTGGGTCAATAATTTTCCACTATAGCCCTCCTCTCCAGTTCATATTTACTATATATATATGATATCTGTAAAAATAAATAAAATGAGTGAAAATGTAGTCAAATTAGGATTGAGTTTTTTAATACAAATACTAACTGAGATATATATATATATATATAGATATATATATATATATATATATATATAGTGCTGTAGTTTTTAACGTGCATTAATAAAGTTTGTTAATATACTTTTATGGGGGGTCAAAATTTGCCATGAAAACGGCAATGTCAAACTGGAAGGCTGAAAAGGACCGCTATTTGGGGTGGGGTGATTTCAAAGTGCATCGTATTTGTTAGAGACAGGAATATGCTTCCCCTAAGTAGTACACAAAGGGCCCTATTTTAATCTAAACAGTTAAATAAATCCCACAATCTCTGCAGGTGGTATACATTTAAAGAGGAAGCATTGCGATGTCTAACAAACATGCCATCATTAGTAGATGTATGCATTTGGGTGTATTTTATGGGCTTGCACATGAAGCATAATGCATGTTTATGAAATGACAATTTATGTTAACGTTTCACAGATTTATAATTTATTGCTAAATCTGTGAATCATTTATTTTCAGAAATGCATGTGTTCTAGGACTTTACTGAAGCAATCCTAGCACAGCAGCCGTTTAGACCCCTCCAGCCCCCCTCTCCCCACCACTTTCCTGCAATTCTGTTTAGATGGCAGCTTTTTTTGTTTGTTACCTTGGTAACTGCCTCATTTTCCTCATCACTGAGTCACCTCGTTTATAAAAGTTTCTGTGGCTTGTCTATTTCTTATGTAAATGTCTACCTCCTTCCAGTCAACTTTGTATGGGCCTCAGAAAAAGAATATTGACAGTCTGCTCAGTTGTGGTTCCCTGTGCAAAGCATTTTCTTCTGTGCTCAGTTCTGGTTCATTCTTACACCTGGAGTGTCCTTGTGATTCAATGTATTACTATCAGAGCATCTCTGATTATATATATATATATATATCTCCAATAATGTGTCAGATCTGAAATCCTGCCCCCTTGTGGTGTGTCCTGATCAATTGACGTAAAAGCTGACAGTTAATCACAATGGCAGTTCAAGAGAGGCCATATCATAAGCGCAATCTCTTGGATAACTCAATTGGCATGCATCATGTAAGTGCTGCAACACTGCAGCACAAATTAACTTGTTTTTGCTTAACCATTGCTTTTCTGGCAATGGTTAAGCAATGACATATATGCCTTTCTTGCCAAATTCGCTACTTAGCAACCACAGAAAATAAAAATAAAATCCACGGAAACAGCCAAGGAAACAGACAGAGACAGAAAAAATGAAACAAAAAGTCTTAAACAACATATAGTGCAAACCTTTTCTAACCTTTTCATGACTTTTACAATACTTTTTCCAGGCCTGGAAATTGCCGTTTAAAAATTGTATGTCCACCCCCACACACACACACTTTTCTGTCCTTTCGCCTGCAAGTCCAGTGTCACACATTAACGGAACATAAACAACCAATCACAGAACACGGTCAGGTAGCCACGCCCCCCTGCTCACATCGCAGTTTTGACGGAGAGAGCTGCCAGCTGTCAATCTGGTGCGCAGCAAAACAACACAGATGCTGTATGACCTGCTGAAAGAAATGTTATAGCAAGGCTGTACTGTTTTTTGGTTTGTTTGGGGGGTGGCGGGGGCTATAGCCCGCTTTGTTAAAGTTCTTGAGTGAAGCTTTCAAAGAAAAGTGCTCTGTTTCCCAACTACTTATAGCATTTCATGGGCGCAAACAAAAAGGAGAGAATTTTCATGTATATTCACATGCATTGTCACAGTGCTTATGTCACAGCATGAAAATGCTGTCCCAGATCAGGACTGTGCCCTCAGAGACGAATTTGTTGATGGGGTTAGAAATACACCCTTAAGGAGGGAACACCTCTTTCCTACATGTTCGAAACAAAGCTATTATTTGGGTGGAGGAGGAAGAGATATTGCCAATTGGATGATATTTTGAAAGTAATAGCAGACCAAGTTCAGACTATAGGTGAGCTTACCAATGCAGTCAGAAACCTTACTGCCCAGAGGAAGAACAGACACAGTGAAAGAGGTGGGGCACTGTGACAGGATGGTTGCAGCGAGACAACACACAGAGATGTGGAGTTTTGGTGAAGTTGAGTGCTTGCTTGCTCTCAGCATTTAACAAATGAACAAACAGAAAATAAAAGGTTGAACAAAACAGCACACAGCACTTGATGCCAAAATAAACAGACAAATAAAACGAACAGACATTAATACCAGGGACGAATACTAAACAAACAAGTACCATGCTGGTCCTCCAGCACGAGGTAGCAATTGATTATTTTAATTTACTTTACTTTTCTCTCTGTCTCTCTCCTGTTCTTTCGCCCTGAACACACAGCCCCGAGTGAGTGAAAACATGCTGCTTTTATGCAGCTGTACCAAGACTCAATTGCTAATCAATCATTCCTTTGGAGTCTTGGTACAACTGCATGTGAATTCATTTTAGTGCAATTTCCCGAGCTTACATATTACATTTTACCTGCACATGAAGTGCTGTGCAATTCTCGTACCTAAATACAAATATACATTTTAAATACCTTGTGTTACACAGACCCATTTATATCCCGTGTACCAATGACTTTACACCAACATTAGCACACCACATGCAACACATAACACAAAAATACGCATTGGGGTGGGGCACACTGCCACAGGCCCCAAGAGCACATCCTCAGTGTTCAGAGGATGGAAAACCTATATGGTTTCGGTGTAATGGTGTTGGGCACAAAGCTAGATAATGCACAAAGAAACCCACAGCACCAGAAAACTGAGTCGGCGGGAAACTAGCTTCCTCGGTTGCTGCGAGCTGTGCAATGTGAGGGGAGAAAACAGGCTCTACAAGTGTTATTGACACCTCCCAGAGACCAACTGTTGGAGGGTGCTGTAGGGAAATGCCCTGTGGTAGATATTAAAGTAGGAAGAGTTACAGTTTCTTGCATGTCAGGCACAGGTAGCTAAATCAGCACGATAACGGAGAGTTTCTTCCGGGAACACCTTCTTGGTAGTGATTTGCTCCCTACATCAGGGTAGCTGAGGATGACTGAAGCCAATGGCTTACAGATACCATACTGTGGCTATTTAGAGTTAGATATAGAGACTATGGGGAAGGTACTTCCTGAGTGTGGATTCTTGGTAGTTAAGGAGCCTGAAAGAACCTCTTTAGCTTTGAAGACAAATGATCCAGGCCTTGTTGATTCAAAAAGTTTGCTTCCTCTACCAACACAGAGATAAGTACTAGAGAGAAGTTTACCAGCAAGTACAACATCATGTAAAAGCAGTGTTTACAGTACTATGGCCAGAGTAGCAAGCAAAGATTGTGTACATATACCAGCAGGGTCTGTGGTGTCTATAATGGCAAAGGGTTTAAGAAGTATAATGGAGGATGGTTGTAAAATATATGTGCCACTGCTAGTACTGGTAGTTCCCATGCTTATAGAAAGTTACAAAGAATTGTTCCCAGTAAGGTAGTTAACCTTTCTAAGGATGATTCATAGCTCTGGCCACGGACCCATCTAGGCATACTATCACAGGCCTCTGCAGAGTATGACAGCCAGTGCCGGGTAAGATTCCATCTTGTCTCAGCTAGTGTAGAACAGGTAACAGTTGATGAGCCAAGCAATCAGTCTACAGAGAAGCAGCCCTATTCCAAGTTAGAGCAAATTAACATAGGTGGCCCCACAGAGCACAGACTCAGTTAGACAACATACTCATCCAGCATTCAGAGGTTTTTGCTATAGAGGATGAAGACTTGGGATACACTGACAACGTCCAGCATGAAATTCCCATAGTGGATAAGATTCCAGTGACCCAGCCCCACTGTAGGATACCCCCTACACAGTACACCGAGGTAAAAGAACACATAACAAAACATCTCAATAAAGGTATCATCAAGAATATCACTAGTTTCTATGCTTCTAGTTTTGGTACGTAAGGCTAATGGCAGTTTGTGTCTATATGTACTAAAACCCAGGATGATGCTTTTCCCTTGCCACGAATTGATGATTACTTTGAAGCACTGCACGGGGCACAATATTTCTCAACCAGCGGGTATCATCAGGTAGCGATTTATGAAAAAGGCATAAGACTGCGTTTGTCATTTTGTTTGATTACACTCACATGCCATTTGGTTTATGCAACGCGCCCGCTACATTTCAGAGCCTCATGCAAGCGACCATGAATGACTTCACCTTCCAGATTTTGCTTGTGTATTTAGAGGATGTGTTAGTGTATTCACAAACTTTTGAAGAGCATCTAGCGAGACTGGAGACTCTCTTGACTCGACTTAGAGACACAGGACTCAAATTAAAGCTAGAAAAGTGCAATTTTTTTGCAACATGAAATTTGTTACCTTGGTCATTTCATTTTAGCAGATGGAGTTGGAGCAGATCCAGAAAAGGTGGCTGCTATTCGGAATTGGAAGGCTCCCACAATGGTTAAGGGGTTGAGGTCCTTTTGGGGTTTTTCAAGCTACTAGCAGTGTTTCATTGAAGGTTTTTCAAAGGTAGCAGGTCCCCTACATGATCTAGAGAATCAGTGTCTTAGAGAAGGAGGGCATGTAAGAGCCAATGGAGCGTTTGGTACATTGTGTAGTGAACAGTGTCAGGTCGCTTTCAGAGAACTTAGACAGGTTAACTAGTGCTCCTCTATTGGGTTTTGCAGTAGTCCATTCATAGTGGACACTGGTGCCTATAACCAAGTGCTTGGGGCAGTTCTTTGTCAGCAACAGGGAGAAAGGAAAAGGGTCATAGCTTACGCCAGTAGATGGTTGAGAAATGCTGAAAAGAATGACAAAAACTATAGCAACATGAAATTGGAACTCCTTGCACTAAGTCAGCATTGTCAGAAAAGTTTAAAGGTTGCCTTTTAGGCTCCAAGTTTACAGTGATAACAGACAATAACCCCCTGTGTCACCATTAAACTGCAAAGTTGGGAGCTATAGAGCAAAGACGGGTTGCACATAGAAATGCTGCTGCTGATGATGCCCTGTCTAGGCAGCCATTAGCAGGGGAGGGAGAGCCTGAGCTCGAGGACGACAATTGTGTGGCCATTTGTAATGTTGAGTCAGAGGTATATATCTAGGGCCTGACTTAGTGCCACATAAGTGTGCAATACAGGCTGCAAGATTCAGACCCCACTCTGTGTTGTGGAAATTCTGGGATACAAAGAGAAAGCCCACTCATAAAGAGAGACAGGGACTGTCACAATCTGCTTGTTCATGGTTAAAACAGTTGAACCATATAAAGGAGATAGAAAGGTTGTTGTACCGTGTCATCAGTGATGTTTATTTAGGAGAATGTCAACAGTTCTTGTTGCCCGAGTGTCTGAAGGAGCAAATACTGGAAAGTGTACATGACCGCATGGGTCACCAAGGTGTGCGTGTTGAATCTATTGAGCAAGTGGTGTTTCTGGGTGGGAATGTGCAAGGATGCAGAATATTAGGATAAGATATGCCAGCATTGTGTTTTGACCAAATTACCACAGCTTAAGAAACATGCACCCATGAGTACGCTATCTGCTTCAAGACCTTTGGAAGTGGTATTTGTAGATTTTACAGTGCTCTAGCCTGCTAGTGATGGATGTGAAAATGTATTAATTGTAACTGACGTGTCTATAAAGTTCAGTCAAGTGTTCCCCACAAGGTACCAGAAGGTGAATATGACAGCTAGAGTTCTTTTGAAGGAGTGGTTCATGAAGTACAGAGTCCCTGAAAGACTCCACTCTGACCAGGGGAGAATTTTTGAGAGTGAGATCATTGCAGAGAAGTGTTGCACCACCCCACTCCAACCTCAGGGGAATGGTCAGTGTGAGAGGTTCAACAGAAGCCTCCCTGACCTCTTTCATACACTGCCTCCTGAAACAAAAAGCGCTGGACAGAATATCTGCCTGAGATTTTATACGCTTACAATGTTACCCCCCACACCTCAACTGGTTATTCACCCTACTTTCTATTCTTTGGAAGGAATCCCTGTCTCCCCGTTAATGCCGATAGGCCAAGAGAAGGAGTTGGAGGTGGATAAGAGACTAGACTGGCTAGTTGTACACCAGGACGAGTGAAGTGCGCAGAAGAGTCGCACCTCAAAAGCAGGGTTTTCGTACCCCTGAGCTGGAACTGACGAGTAGTTCGATGAACTGGTTTCTCACCAAAAAGAGTTGAGGGAACGTACTAACCCCAATGTTTACAGCTAGGGCAAAGTTTGAGGTGGATCCCGTTGACCAAATAACTCACCTTAGACGACATACTCTGTCGGGACCATAGGTGAACAGGGTAGGAGTCCTGCACCCAAGTGGTAACGTTTTCATTAGTTTTTAAATTTAAATACTGTCCATCATGAGCTCGAAAAAATTCAATTCTGAGAATCACCTGACTGTGAATTTAGTTAACATCACTGGGCCAGTCAAGTGACCCACTCTGTAAACCACAAAGTTAGAGACATTTTGTTTTACATCTGTTCCTGTCTGTATATATCCTATATATATGTAAATATATATGAATATCATATAACAGACACCAAATTGTACGATCCCGTCTATGCTGAAGATATATATGCACTATCCATAGGTTCAAATCTGTGTTCCTGTGGGTGTATTTTACAGGACCAGGGCACTGGAAAGTTCCTGATTGAGCAGTGAAAGACTACATCTCCCAAGAGACAATGCAGGGGGGGGAGACAACATTTTAAATGTGTCCCAGTCCACACTCAAAACAGGTGTCAGCACAAAGCAGAGGTGTATGCTCCCATATGATTTGGGCTGCATTTTGACAGTCCCAGCTAGACCCCCTCCGATCACTATTTTGGTACCACTGTGGGAGGCTGACACCTTTTGGTCCTGCATGCGGTTAGTCTCCAGTAAGTCAGTAGAGAGTGGAAACCAGAACAAAAGAATACATGTGAACACAGTTTAATCTATGTAGAGGCTCCCTTTTGACCTGTCTTGTTAACTTTGTAGGCACCCGACCAAATTACCGTCAATATGGTAAGCACAAATTAGATCCCCAGCTAATGAATTCAGATCTCCTGAAATATCGAGTGAAGTCAGATCTCCAAATGAAGATAGGTGGTGTTTTGTATTTGATATACGAGGCACCTCGGGGCCGTTTTATTATATCACCATTCTGTTTCTCTGTGGTGTTTTTTACATGGCCGACTTGCCGAGGAAAACGTCCTGAAGTCCACATACCTGAAGTCTTACCCAAATGAAGTCAGTATCTATATATATATATATATATATATATATATATATATATATATATATATATATATATATATATATATATATACAATAATCCTGTTATCTCTACTGGACCTGGCAGCCATCAATTCAATTCCTTTGTTTTGTACAAGGAATGCACCAGAGAAAATATCAGTAGAAGATATTTTATCTTGAAGCTAGCCACAGTGTTTCAGCAGAAACATTTAAATCAGAAAACTGCAAATCTGCAGGCCGCAGCAGCTCAACTTGGATTCTGTGCTGCATTGAGTGACACATGCAAGAGCTTTCATTTTTACAGTTTTGTAAGCACATATACCTGTTTACGGATTAGTTTCTTGTGAAAGGTTTGTTATATTATATTTTTCATTTTGTGAAGAAGTGCTTTGTATGTGGTAAGTTAGAAAATAAACCCTTTTATGTTTAATTGTTCATTTAAATATGGCTTTTCAGCTGTGCAGATTTGATATGATGTGCTTGAATAAAACTTTTGAGTTGAATGGGATAGTTGTCTTTCATTTAATATTGATGTTGTTTAGAATGTACCGTCATAATGACTGCTGATACCGGTTTTATGTATGAGTATATTTGTGGCGTATATGTAGAATAAAATTTTCTGGCATTAGGTTCAAGTCCTCAAAATTGTGTTTAGCCGGATGGAGGAAACCCTTAATTACAATAAATGCACTGGCCCTTTTAAATGTATCGGATCTGTGAAAAAGCTGAACTATAATTAGGTTCCTAGGAGTGATGTTTTCGTAGGAGACAAGAATGCAGCAACGCACATCTGAAAGAAACATGTTGTGAATTCTGTGCCTTTATTACAGATGGGAATTTTGAGTAATTTAGTGCTCAAGTACTCAAACCTAGTGAAATCCAGGTTGGGCTGCTGCTGCTTTGCAGTTTTCTGATTGAAATGTTTCTGCTGAAACATTGTGGCTAGCTTCACGATCTCTCCTACTGATATTTTCCCTGGTGCATTCCTTGTACAAACTAAAAGAATTGATGGCTGCCAGGTCCAGTAGGTAACAGTATGTGTGTGTGTATATATATATATATATATATATATATATATATATATATATATATATATATATATATATATATATATATATATATATATATATATATATACACATATATAGTGCCTTGCAATAGTATTCAGACCCTCTCACAGTTTTCACATTTTGTTGCTTTAAAGCCTGCAGTCATGACACTTTTGAAGTAGGAATTAATATGTGTTATACACAACCTACTCCACACATTCAAAGCAAAAACAAAAGAAGTAAATGGATAATTAATATGAAGTACAAATGGGAAAGTCATAATTACATAAGTACTCAAACCCTTTGCTGTGGCAAACGTAAATTAATTCAGGTGCACAAAATGACCTTAATGAGCCACACAATTAGTTGGTTCTCATGATTTCAGGATTAAAACATCTGTCTCTGTGAGGTTCCTTGGTCGGGTAATGAATTTCAAGCAAAGACTCAACCATGAAGACTAAGGAGCTTTCAAATCAAGTCAGGTATAAAGTCATTGAAAAGCACAGATCAGGAGAAGGGTACAACAAAATATTTAAGTCTCTGAATATCCCAGTGAGCACAGTCTACTCAATCATCAAGAAATGGGAGATGCATTGTACCACCCAGACACTGCCAACATCAGGCCGTCCCTTTAAACTGAGCAACCGGGTAAAGAGGAAACTGGTGAGGGATGCCACTGTGAGACCAACGACAACATTGAAAGAGCTATAGAGTTCAATGGCTGAGATGGGAGAAAATGCGCATCAGTTAACAATATCGAGAACACTTCACAAAAGTACCTTTATGGCAGGGTGGCAAGAAGGAAGCCATTACTAAAAATAACCCATTTCAAAGCCCGCGTGGAGTTTGCAAGAAAGCACCTGAGTGATCCTGCAAAAATGTGGCAAAAGGTGTTGTGGTCAGACGAGGCCAAATTGGAACAAGCATTGCATTTGACGCAGACCCAACACAGCACATATCCCAGTCTACACCATCCCCTCAGTCAAGCACGGTGGTGGCAACATCATGCTATGGGGATACTTTTTAGCAGGGACTGGAAAGCTTGTTAGGATTGAAGGAAAAATGCATGTAGCAAAGTACAGGCAAATACTAAAGGAAAACTTGTTTCAGTGTGCTAAAGACTTAAAATTGGGGCAATAATTCACCTTTCAGCAGGACAATGATCTAAAGCACAAGACCAAAGCTACAAAGGAGTGGCTTAAGAATAAGAAAGTAAATGTCCTTGAGTGGCCCAGTCAAAGTCTTGACTTGAATCCTATTGAGATTTGTGGACAGACTTGAAAACCGCTGTCCATAAGCGATCCTCAAGCAACTTGAGAGAGCTTGAGCAAATCTGCCAAGAAGAATGGGCACAAATTGCACAAAGCCAGTGTGCAAAGCTGGTAGAGACTTACCCAAAAAGATTTGCGGCTGTAATTGCTGCCAAAGGTGCTTCCACCAAATATTGAGTTGATGGGTCTGAATACTTGTGCAATCAACATATTTCAGTTTTTTTCTCTTTAGTTTTTGCTGACATTTACTGTAACTTATCTTACCCTTAGAAGTCTTCAGTTTGAGCATTCAAGTTTTGAATAAAATATTAAGTTTAAAAAAATGTGTCTGCATCATTTTGTAATTTCACAAAATGGCACACCATAGGAAGGGTCTAAATACTTTGGCAAAGCACCATATTCAAAATAAAAACATTTATTAAAGTCAGTCAAAGTTACAACTTTGTTGCTAGGTGGGAGGGCTCATAACTCCCTTATTTTCGTCATCCTGCCTTTCAAATGCCGTCAGTTTATTTATATAGGGAAGTCATAAACAGACACCCACATAACTTTCAGACACACAGAGTAATTTAAATTTGAGAACCTCAACCCGTCAAAATGACTTTCGTGGCTAGTGTTAAGGTGGCACACGTGAATAAAATATTGTAACAGCCTCTGGTCTTGAGGCTCAAAGCAGGAGACGGAGAAGGGATTCAGGTGCTAATAAAACTACTTTATTAATTAAACAGGGTCCATGTTTGGGTTAGGACCACACCACAAAAACAATAAATCCGTCTGTCTCTATCCTAAAAACTCGTTCACTTTCTCGCTCGCTCTATTCCACATGCACACATACACAGGCTCCGACTATATTAGTTCCCTCACACACAGAGAAGAGAGCGGACCACTACCATGGTCCGAACCCAACAGCGGCTCACACACACACACGCTACCGAAACTAGTGGTGTGGTCCCACCCTGGAACAATACAGATAACGTGAATGCACAGGACCAGATGAAACAAAAGTCTGCCAAACTGAACTTTTTTGAGTACTCGAGTGATAAATTATTGCTCGAGTAATTATAATTATTTCGAGTCCTCAAGTACTTGAACCCACCCCTAGCCTTTATTCTAATCCATCCAAGGTAAATACTGTACATATTTTTCTAATACTAATAAGCAAGAGTTTAAATATCTCTGTGTTGCTTTTAGGAAGAAATTGAATTGGATTTCTAAGAAATCAGTGTGAATGGTTACTAATTAAGTAGCTAGCGAAACTCGTACATTGTAACAGGAATCATACAGATAGGTATTCATTCCTTCAAATCATATAAGCAAAATCTAATTACAAGTAGCTAAAACACAAGTAACATTATAGTAATGTTTATGTGTTTGAAACTTACTGTGAATATACTTTGACAGTGTAGCAGGTAGAATAATACCACGTGTGTGTGTTATTAGAATTATTACTTACAGTAATTCTACAGTGTAGTGCAGTAATATTTTGATATGTTGCAAATAGTCATTACCTATTGTCAAAGAAAGCAAGATATGTTAGATATTTCTTAAACTGAGCAAAGCCTGTGTGTTAAAGGAGAATTAATTGTATGGAGCTTCAGTTAATGCTATTTCTGTATTTGTTTGATTTGTATGGAAAACTGAAATAGCGGGTATATGCTTATTTTTTTTGCTTAATATTGAATCTGATAAGCACTTGCACTGCCGTCTTATTGTGTTAAGTATACAAAATCAAAATGTTTCTATGATTAAAGAAATTAACAGTAAGGAAGTAACGAAGATGTAATATGTATGTGACTGAGAGCCAGTAATACAGCAGAGATTAATGAATTATTTCTGTGTAACACTATTGTTAAAGTGTTTGCTGTGAAACTGCATTTAAATGTATGTGGCCTTGTGTGTTTTCCATGTTTATTTCAGGGGCCACTTACAGCTTTTCTCTTACAACTAAATCTATTACAACAAAATAATAAATCCAGACAACAACCCCAAAAGAAATTATTGAGAGCAACAGACCGTCGGGCTACATATACATTATGCAGAGCAGATTTTAGAATTGGATACTGATGTGAAAACAGTGAGAACCATTCAAAATTGAGATTTAATTTTGAAATACTGTTATTAAATTATACAGTATATAATATGGCAGGCGTCCCGTTTTTGCATTTGAAAAGGTGGTCATCCTATCCCCCCATGTCTTGTTTTAATTTAGTCACAAAATTAAAACTCACTCCAGGTGATATTAGGCCCTCACTGCAGGTATATTAGGTCCTTGACAAGTATTATGGCCCCAGCTGAAGGTCCCTTGCACACAGGTCTTTGTGCTGTGTCAGGAAAGATTTTAATTCCTGATAGGGAGTGAATCTTCACTGTGATAGCAGGATAAGTGGAATTCACTTGTTTGTATTATTATGTTAAAGTATCTGATCAACAGGCCATTGTAACATGAACATGCTTGCAATCATCCCATACACATACTTACAGCTTCTACTACAGCAATACATAGTTGTTATATGTAGCTTGTTTTAATATTTCTGTTCTTGAGGTATTTATTGAATATCTCTCCTACTGTTCTATGTGTTACTCTGGGGTGAAGTCCAGGTTTAGTGCATAATGAGGTAATCATATTGAGGTTTGCCGGAATCTACATAGTCACAATCAATGCATTAGATTAAGCTATCATTGTTGCAGAAGGAGGAGGTAATTCTCAACAATTGCAATAAGCTTGTAAGGATACCCCATTTATCACTGCTCTGATAGAGGGTATAGCTGTTGTATTATGTAATAAAGTAGGTACATATGTGAGGCAATGTTATAACAAGGAGCTTAAAGGGCAAGTTGTTAGGGGTACTTATTATTATTCCAGCTCTTTCTTAAGTTGTTTTCAGCTTGGTTTAAACAAGCAGCACATAGTTCAAATACAGTTTGTGTCTGTGTCCTCTTAGGACATGAGGGCATGGCTTCCAATAACTTCTGTGCAACATAAAGACCCTTCACCTCAGTATTCTTTTTCAAATATAATGGGGCTAATTTTACTGTTCTTATACTCTTTAAGAGACATTGTTGGAAAGGAGCTGGTTTGGGCACCATGTCCTGCTTGGGCTTCATTCATGAATTTCTCTGGATGGGGCCCTTTGAACATATTTGTTGTATATGTGTTTTGTTTTTATCTTGCTTCTGTATATAGTTTATTGTATTTAAAATCTTTGTATTCTGGTTTATAAAACAAAACTAATCGACATTCACCGTCTAGTTGTAAGATCTTTAGGATGGAGGTTAAGAATACACTTCAACAAATAGACACATTTGTGCTGTATGTGCATTGGCTTGTAATGGTTCATTACTAATTAGCTACAGTACCTTGATGTGATGTATGTAGTTACCGTAAAACTTGAAATAAACGCCCCTGCGGTTATTTACAATATTTGCCAGTTGCCCTGGTGCCTAATTGAGACTCTACGTTTATTATGTAAGATCACTAACATCGGCAAATACTTCAGATGTAATTATGAAAAATCTGCCTGCACATAACCTTATAGAAACGACACAAGTAAATTACAACATTCCAGCAACATCATTAAAGGTTGTGTCAGCGGGTAATAACAGCTTGTATAGTAATAATAAATACAGTAAAATCCACTAAAGACAGCCCTATAAATATCGGAACACAGGCGTGTATTAAGGTAGGCTTACAGCACAATAAAAAAAAAAAAAAAATATGGTTTTAAAATTAATAAAAGCAATAAGTATCATCTTCATTAACACATATTATATTTATTGTTCACCCTCAAAACGTGTAAATTGGTAAGCATGGACAAGCAATGAAAAATTAACCAGCAAAGAATCCTCATTGCCAAATAACATCAAGAAATACTGTGTTAATACGAAAAATAAGTTCATACTGTTGACCCACAATACACTCTTCAAACTGTTTAAAGATTAAAAATAATATCAGTACAATACCGGTACCAGTTTTATCACAAAACTAAAACTCATTTGTTTTTATAACGTGTACATTGACAAATACGAACGCTAGAAAAGGAGCAAAATGTGAATATTCATTGACTCAAATGCACAAAATGCTATTAATACAAAAAAAACACTTATAAATACACTAAAAGGCAACTCTGTTAATATTAGAGACCCAGAGAGTACTGGAGACCGGCGAGTATTTGAAGTTTCATGGTAATTTGTGCCACCTACTGGGTTGTACTCCGTGGAATGTGTTTTAGCTGCGAGGAGGGCAGAGGGATGTGTTGACATGCTTCGGATGCATTCAGAGTAAAGTGGGTTAACTAATGGACTAAATAATAGAAATGCCTGCCTCTGTTACATGCACTGTATGTTACAGAATGGAGAGGTGGAGCTAGGCTTTGTGTGGTCTGAACTATTTGACCAATAAAATAAATGTGCTCTGTGTTTTACCCACAATCCATGTCTAGACTCTCTATAGTGCTTACTGGCCTAGATTAACATCAAACCAGCCTGCTTTACAAAGAACACATTCATATAAGAGAACATAGCCTTTAGACATCCTTGACAAATGCATTTGCTTACCCTTTAGTGGCACTTGAAAACCAAATTATGTTTGTGAGAATCACAAGGAGTTTTGGTAAATGCACTGCAAAACAGATTAGCAGCAGTGCACCTTACTCAAAAGTCTAATCTTAAAGTTGTACTCCTACTGTTATTGGGAATCTACCCCCTGGTTAGTTCTTCATTAAACTGTGGTTCGGTCTACTCTGTGGACATTTAAGGATCTCATTGACATCTTGACAGGTATTCTGGTCTGACTACAGACTGGCTAATTATTGATGGGTCAGGTGAAGAACTCATCATTGTGTGCTCAGAAATGAATGGCATTCCATAACAAACCATCCACCATGTCAACTTCTCCATAACCATGATGAGCTGTTCTTTATGGTTTTGGTGAACATACATATCATTAAACCTGTTAGCAAACCATAGCCCATGAACAAAAAAATCCTGTGGATATAGCATCAACTGTATTCAATCAATACTAAATGTAATTGATCACAAATAATGTAGGTATGCCTTTGAGCCCTTCTATAAACCTTCTTAGTTACAGTTTTAAAAAATGAAATAGCTTATTAAACATGACCACTTTTATCAATATATGTTTTATTATTTTATAAAAAAATGTTAATTACTTTTTTTTACTAGTTATTTTTTTACAGTCCCCAGCTGTGATACAAATATTAACACCTGTGCACAAATTGTTTTTCTAAAGGAATGCTACAGCTGACCTAGTGATTTGTTATTCAGTCAACCATAAAGCCACAGAAATGGATTTACGAGTGTGCCTTCAACAGAGAAGTGAAGGTCAGCATCATTACACCACAGAGAAAAAGAGAATGAAAACACCATCACCCCCTTATTTTATTTCCTGTAATATTTTGGATGTTTACCAGCTGAGACAGCAGTACTGTAAAGATAACATTTTGATTTGCCCCTAGGTATGCCACTTGCAATATACTGTATTATCAGAACAGGTTTAGCATAGCCTGTAAAAGGAAAATGTAGGATAACAATAACCATACCATCAAGACTCGCCTGTTCAGACAGCATCTGTAAACCTCACAACTCTCACGACTATACTGGACTATATGGCACCCAGTTGTAACAGTACTTGCATCACCTTGTACCTGCACTGAACTGGGGGGTAGGCATTAAAAAAGAGGCTTCCATTTTAACTGCTGTACAACTATGTGTGTTCTACAAGGTTCTTCATCGTCTCGGCGCATTTTTTTCAAGGTATCACACTGACTGCAAATTAATTACATTACTTATATTTTAACATTAAATTCTTAAACTCTGTGAACATGTTACAACCTCAATATAAAGCCATAGTAATAAATAAAATAAGGATATGCATTACTAAGTTATAAAACAGTTTGTTTTATATTAGGCACCTTTTTTTTAGTTGTTGCCATTGACAATGGTTTCAGTTCTGTTAGAATTGTAGCTGGACAAGGGTGTTTACGCTTCAACCTGTGTAGCTTCAAAATGCTCATTATTACTGTGATTGGCTGCATATAATAATATTAATAAAAGTAATAATAATAGGGAAGGGTCTCGATATCGCGGTAGCCGTGGTAACTGCCACCGCAGTGCACGGTGGGTTACCAGTCCGTAACCATTTTTTGTGCAAACTACATTTTGTGAAAAATCCCCTGAACCACCACTAGGTTGTGCATTTCGCTTTATAACTTTAAAAAATACTCTAAAAGGACACTAGGTGTGGATCAAATACCCATGTTTCAGACCAGTGGTTCCCACCCCTGGTCCTGGAGGACCCCCTACACAGCTGGTTTTTGTTCCAACCGAGCTTGCAATTACTTAATTGAACTAATAATTTGCCTAATCAGAGCCTTTAAATTATTTTAAACAGTTGGGGTTCCAAGTTAAGCATAACATTGTATAAGGAACTTGAATTCTCCAACTTTTTTATAAGTTACATGATTTAAAAAGTTCAATTTAAACAAATTATTTCTTAAATTAAGGGTTCAAATAAGTAATTCAGAGCTCGTTGGAGCAAAAACCGGCAGGGTAGGTGGTCCTCCAGGACCAGGGTTGGGAAGCACTGTTTTAGACTAAACAGTTAGACCGTCTTAATCTGGCCACTAACAGAAGTTAGCCAGTTACATAAAAAATTACTGTCTAATTCTAAGCCTAAAATGTCAGCCTCCTCTCATCCAGACTCAGGATCTTAGTCTGCATTGCCATGATAATAAGTAACTTCCAGACAAATCATGGCTTCCTGACTGTGCTGTTTGTCTAAGAACATTTTCTGAGGAGGTTTTATAGACTCCACTAGAAGTGGTGCCATTTCAACGTATGTAGTTTAAGTGGGGCTAATTCTTGGGTTCAAGAAAGAAAAAAATGGGAATTATGGCCAACAGACTTTTCTATTATTTTCCCTTTCTCGTTTCATTGAGTCAGCAATGCCATGCGGGTAAACTAAGGGTCCTTCAGCAACAACTGAAATGTTTGTATTTTTGCACGTTTTGGTTTAACAAAGAATTTTTGTAAAACTTTTGTACCAAAAGTTTTGCTTTTGTGCATGAGGAACAAGAAATAGATGTCTACAATGAATTATTTCAGCATTTATTATTTTTTTGTTTGCAAAACTCAAAATGTTAATTCAAAAGTATTCATACCCTTTGAAGCTATGATGGTATTGTTTACAAGGTGCTAGAAATTTCAATGTGATCATGCCAAAGCTCATTGAGAAATATCCTAATCGTTTAAAAGAGGTTATTATTGCCAAAGGTGCCTCAACTAGCTATTAATTTAATTTTCCATGTTGGGGTATAAATACTTTTGAATTAGCATTTTTGAGGTTTTGCAAAACAAATTCTATTTCTTGTAACTTGTTTTCCTCATCCACAAAAGCAAAACTTTCTGACTATATAAACTTTTGACTATATATATTAGTAATGATAAAGTGTTAGATATCAGTATGCAAAGATAAGAATGCAAAAGGCTTTATTCTCTGAATAACTGCAATCTGGCATTTTGCCACCAGGTGTTTTGTTGTTTGATTTAAGGCCCTTACACACCAGATACGACGCGATGAGCGACGACCAAGGGACGCGAGAAAATCAATAAAACCTCTGCTTTCAATAGCGCTCTTCACACCAAAGCGAGCGATGAAAAAAATATCGAAATTGATCCTATTTTTGCGAATTCGTCAAGCGACAAATACAAAAGTGAGCAACAGCTTCATGTCATGTGGTTTGAAATCAAGCCCTGTTTCACTTTGTGACTGGGTGCCCACATTTTGGGTGTATTTTATTTTTTATGAAGGTATTCGATTATTGTTATTATTATTATTATTATTATTATATAAATATACTGTGTTTATGTGCGGATGGACGAAGGCCGTCCAACATGATTATTTATTATTTAAGATGACTATGAAAAGCTGTGCGTTTGTGTTTTGTTAATTTATTTTAAAAGATCCTGCAGAAGGTGACCACTGACCAGAGATGGTCATCTGTATAAAAACCTGCAGCTTTCAGTGCTCCAGGAGAAGAGTGTCAGAGGTGAGGCGTGAGTCTAAATTAAAAGCAAAACAATCGGTATATCTAAAATATACTTGTTTAGAATTGTTAGTGTTTGTTTCACTTTGGCCAGAGTGCCCTTTTATACAGGTGAACATCTACCAATTAGCAACAATTAATCAGTAAATTAACTCGGGAGATGGTCACCTTCTGCACTGCACAAGGTTTTTAAATAAATAAATAAAACACAAATGCACTGTTTTTTGCCGCCATCTTAAATAATAAATATCAGGTCAGACGGCTTTCATCCGTCTGCACAAACACAATATAATAATAATACGACTACAACTAATATAATAATAATAAATAATAATAATAATAATAACAAAATGATACCTACATAAATAATAAAATACACACCAGAGGTGGGCACCCCGTTACACACTCACTGAAAGTGGAGGTAAAGATCATATTTACAGTACTTAATTTCCCTGACCTAAATAATAATATGCCAGATAGTTAGGGTTCCATTTTCTATAACACAATCAATCGTAGTAGTATGAAAGACTTTCTGAAAGACTGTTGTCCAAGGTCGACAGTACAGTAAGACACTAGTGAAGACCACAAGTGACACGAAAGCGTCGCTTTCGCATAGGCACATTAGGTATATCATTTTTAACAACATTGCAGACCACACACTGACCGGAAATAACACCTTTATTTTTGGAAATAACGTTGTTCGCAGCGTTGACAACCAGTTGTCGGACAAGTAAAGGACTGTCAGTCAGTCAGACTCTGACTTGTTATATATATATATATATATATATATATATATATATATATATATACGAGGGAAATATTGCGACATGAGTCCTCGGTAAGTTATGAGACTGCTACATATGTTCTGACTTATAACGAGAATACTATTGTTATTGTAATGGCATTAAGGGGCATATTGATTGATTATATTATATGGTATATTACTATGTTTTACCACATAACAAAATGCAAAATATTCCATGTTATTTTTGCTATCCGTTAAATAGCTAAGCTCTGCAAAATGTGTGACTCCAGTGGAGGAGGATGGGGGGGATACTATGGTCTTGGAAGTAGCTAAAATATTTACCCAAGATCAAATTTTCATGCATCATTTGTGTTTAATTGTTTGTATCCAATGATCTGCCTAAGTATGCATCCCATATATTAGGCAATGTTCTTATTTTTCTGACTTTCTCATTTGAAATATAATTTACATTTTTTGCATTTATCTGGAGGACTGCTTATCCAGCTGTCATCAGACTTGGGAAAGACATTGTTTAGCAAAAGAGAAAATTGTTGATAACAATCCCTTATAATCTGGGGGAAATAGGGGGTTGCTGTCCGTCAGTACGTGAGCATGTCAGATTTATGTGTACAGCATCTAGAGAATCATGTTTCAGATTGTGGTTACACATTTCATTGTTAATTCTTCTTCTACTCTAGGGTGTGTGTGTGTGTGTGTGTGTGTGTGTGTGTGTGTGTGTGTGTGTGTGTGTGTGTGTGTGTGTGTGTGTGTGTATTATAATAATATATATATAATATATATATATATATATAATATATATATAATATATATATATATATTTATTCTGTAGCTTATATACAATATGGTTTTACAAATAGACACAGACCCAGCTCTGATAAAACATCCATTAATATTCTATCTTAAATGGAACAAAATTAGACCTGTAAGGTGATATAAAAAAAAAAAAAAAAAAAAAAAACCTAGATATAAATAAAGAAACCCTACTCAAAGTTGATTCGTGATTATAGAGCACTGTTGCTCTTGTTAGCCAAACCTTTTTTTGAATGTGACAAACCCTAAGAACACAACTCCTTTAATCTACAATAATTAAGAGGAACAGTAGTTCCTCGTACAAGTTAGAAAAACTTATTGGAAACTATTGTGAGTCTCTATACAGCTGCAAGACTTTAGCTGTTTTCACCATGTTGCTGATGCAAAACTAAATCACTTAGAATTACCATCTGTACCAGTACCAAAAGTCTGAAACTTTCTTACATCAAATGTGAAAAAAAAAAAAAAACATAAATAGCTCTTATAAGCAATGACATATATATCATCAAACTAAGGTAAAATTGTGTAGCGACTTTTCAAACAGAGAAGCGAAATAACTGGTCATGTACCAATCATGTGATTTCACATGTTGGTCAACGTCAAAATAAACCAGGGAACGCAAGCAGTTTGATATTCACACCATGTATATTAAACAATTTATTTACGTTTTAAAACAGCACATATCACACAAAAAAAAAAATAATAATAAAAAAAATAATTACTGTTTGAACTTGCAACGTGATGTCCTTGAAGAGCACACAGCTGTAGGCCACTGCACCACTGCACTGTTGTTGAAAAGCATTATTTTTTTAAGCTTACATCCATGCCTGACCAGCTTTCACTGCAAACCTGAAGGTTCTACTCGATTCTAGAAATGCTCTAATTCCTGTTTGAAAATATCCAGTTTCCTGTTTGGTAGATACAATAGAATGGAATTATACACAAGAGTGGCATATAACTTCCTTGTCTAAATCTCTGATCTGTGATAAATTGTAGTTCCTCATTTTAATAAAAAATATATGAATTAATAATTTATTAGGTAGAAGTAAATACATGATTTAAAAAATGCATATAGGAATAAATATATTTAGAAATAAATATTTTTAAATAAATGTAGAAATTAATGTTTATATTATAAATGTATAAATAAATTAATAAATAGCAAGCCAGAAAAATATGTCATATTAATTGATTTGGCTGATGCTTTTATCCAGACCGAGTTGTATACCTATATAAAAAGTATTCTGTGTTAAAAAAAGTACTTATTCACTTGTAGCATATATGGAGTAGTGGTTAGAGCATTGTGCTCTTGACTGGAAGGTTGCGAGTTCCATTCTAGGTAGGGGATGCACTGCTGCTTTCTAAAAAAAAAAAAAAAAAAAAAAAAAACCACAGCAAAGAAAAAAGCCACAGTGTCAGAGAAAATATCTACTTGAATTCAAAGACAGTGTCTCATTATTGTTTGGTACTGAAAACATGCATACATTTAAAAGTTTGCATATGATTTGTATCAAATTAGTTTTATGTGGGTTTTTTTTGTATCCAAATATCTCATAGGGAGCTCAAAGCAACCCACAAACACATATGAGTGAGTCAATGGGGCTGACAGACCACCCTGTACTAGTGTATGAACTATCCTTAATTTAAGAGTGCAGAAAATAACCGTAGAACTGTAAAAGAACAAAACCGCAAACAGATGGACACACAGATTACATTTTTATATGGCACAAATGCAGCTCCACAATCAGGAATATATACACACAGCTCTGTAAAAAATTAAGAGACCACTGCAAAATTATCAGTTTCTCTGGTTTTACTATTTATAGGTATGTGTTTGGGTAAAATGAACATTTTTGTTTTATTCTATAAACTACTGACAACATTTCTCCCAAATTCCAAATAAAAATATTGTCATTTAGTGCATTTATTTGCAGTAAATGACAACTGGTCAAAATAACAAAAAAGATGCAGTGTTGTCCGACCTCAAATAAAGTTTAACAACACAATACTAATGTTTTAACTTAGGAAGAGTTCAGAAATCAATATTTGGTGGAATAACCCTGATTATCAAGCATAGCTTTCATGCGTCTTGACATGCTCTCCACCAGTCTTTCACATTGATGTTGGGTGACTTTATGCCACTCCTGGCACAAAAATTCAAGCAGCTCGGCTTTGTTTGATGGCTTGTGACCATCCATCTTCCTCTTGATCACATTCCAGAGGTTTTCAATGGGGTTCAGGTCTGGAGATTGGGCTGGCCATGACAGGGTCTTGATCTGGTGGTCCTCCATCCACACCTTCATTGACCTGGCTGTGTGGCATGGAGCATTGTCCTGCTGGAAAAACCAATCCTCAGAGTTGGGGAACATTGTCAGAGCAGAAGGAAGCAAGTTTTCTTCCAGGACAACCTTGCACTTGGCATGACTCATGCGTCCTTCACAACGACAAATCTGCCCGATTCCAGCCTTGCTGAAGCACCCCCAGATAAGTCCAATTTTCAGCTTTGCCCAACACCTGGTCATCTAATGGTTAGACGGAGACCTGGAGAGGCCTACAAGCCACAGTGTTTCGCACCCACTGTAAAATGTGGTGGAGGATCGGTGATGATCTGGGGGTGCTTCAGCAAGGCTAGAATTGGGCAGCTTTGGCATGAATCAAGCCAAGTACAATGTTATCCTGGAAGAAAATTTGCATCCTTCTGCTCTGACAATAAGTTAAAACATTAGTATTGTGTTGTTTAAAAATGAATATGAACTTATTTTCTTTGCATTATTCGAGGTCTGACAACACTGCATCTTTTTTGTTATTTTGACCAGTTGTCATTTTCTGCAAATAAATGCTCTAAATGACAATATTTTTATTTGGAATTTGGGAGAAATGTTGTCAGTAGTTTATAGAATAAAAAAAAATGTTCATTTTACCCAAACACATACCTATAAAACCAGAGAAACTGATAATTTTGCAGTGGTCTCTTAATTTTTTCCAGAGCTCTGTGTGTGTGTGTGTGTGTGTATATATATATATATATATATTGTGATGATGTGTATGTACCAAACGTCAATTTGGAGGCTTTTGGACCCTGGGGCTAGCCACACACATTGTATGATGACGAATGTAACAATTGCTTAATTGTATAGTTAATGTAACAATTGCTTAATTGTATAGTTAAGGTAACAATTGCTTAATTGTGTATTTAATGGGCAAATGCTGATCAGATGTGAGTGATCAAGTTGGGGTTAAAAAGGTTTTCAGTTGGTGTGTTCAGGGGAGAGGGTTGAAACGGAGAGCGAGGAAAGAAACTGATCGGTGGAAAGGTGTGTCGAAACAAAGGTACGAGTTCTGACAAAAGTGCTTGAATGTGATTTGGTTTAGGTGATTTATGGAATTGATTTAAACAGGGGAACAGGCTTACCCTGCCCTGCATTAGATAGAACTACTATTAACCAGTTTAATTAGCGCCTAAAGAAGGGCTAGGTTTTGTTTTATGTTTTTGTTTGTTTATAACTTCTGTTTGCTAATAAACGTACGCCACGGCGTTTACAGAGCACTTCCATTGTGTCGTGTAATAATTAAAGAAACAGACACCTGTTTGAAAGAACAACGTGGACTCCGGCTGAAAAAGGTCAGAGTCAACAAAAACTCCTAGGTATATATCATAGATTCCTTCTCCAATATATATATATATATATATATATATATATATATATATATATATATATATATATACTTTTCTCTATTAAATGTCATTTGCCATGTGTCTGCCCAGTTCTGAATCTTGTCTAGATCATTTTGAATGACCTTTGCTGCTGCAACAGTGTTTGCCACTCCTCCTACTTTTGTGTCGTCTGCAAATTTAACAAGTTTGCTTACTATACCAGAATCTAAATCATTAATGTAGATTAGGAATAGCAGAGGACCTAATACTGATCCCTGTGGTACACCGCTGGTTACCACACTCCATTCTGAGGTTTTTCCTCTAATCAGTACTTTCTGTTTTCTACATGTTAACCACTCCCTAATCCATGTACATG
This sequence comes from Polyodon spathula, assembly GCF_017654505.1. Classification (NCBI taxonomy): domain Eukaryota; kingdom Metazoa; phylum Chordata; class Actinopteri; order Acipenseriformes; family Polyodontidae; genus Polyodon; species Polyodon spathula. The sequence continues at coordinate 10,731,732 of NC_054535.1, forward strand.
TGTTTCCTTGAATCCCAACTGCGTTCAGTCGTTTGACCGTTTATGGGAGCACCCAGGAACAGTATAGTAGCTTATTTAATCTTGTAAATTGTGATGTTATGATTAAATGATGAATAATTTTTTTTAAAATGTAGGGAATTCAATTTTCTAACAGGATGTAGCAGTGGTGAATAAGCATTCACAAAAAATGCTTAGAAAGCATTCACTCGATCGGAACTGTGAAACCTCCCTTCATCTCCCTTGCAATGCCACCCCCACTTAATGGTGTTTTACGGTTGATTTCTCCCTCTGCGGGGGATGTGAATTTTATCGTTTGGATTTACTGAAACGCGTTCAAGTGTAAAGTCATTTTACAAAAATGTAGAGATTTATACTTGGTTAAGACTGAAGATGTCATTAGCAAAGGGGGCCGGTTGTACTAACAAGGTTAATAGGTCACGTTTAACTAAACATTTTAAAACTAATAAACAAACAATTACCATAATGAACACTATCGTAGTATGTTGCTTAAAACATAATAACACATTATTCATAACAAAGTTGAGTTCTTATTTATAAACAGTAACACGTTTAAAGCTTTGGACTCCCTGACTGTACCTTTGTGTTGTTTACATTATCGTCAGCATATTTTAAGTGATTGAAAGCTGAAATTCCTTTTTTTTAAAACACACTTTTCTTATACCAAAACAGTATTGGTGAGCGCTAATCAGTTCGTCTGAAAATCAGGCTTTAATCACCGATAATAGGTATACAGGCGGCGATTCTATGAGTGATGCAGGGCTCAAACACCAATGGAGGAAAATAATGTCCTGCACAATGCAAATAAATTGTCTGTTCTGTCAAATTATAGTGTGGATGCTTTATAAGCAGAACTGTTATTGCAGCGTTTAAAACTATAAAATCAATTTATACAAGACTACCAGCTTTCTTGAAAAGATCTGCGATTCCCTTGTTTTTCTTTTGTATTTGTTTTGCTCTCATTAGTATCTATAGTAGGTACAGCGTCCGTTAGTTCTGGCAGATTCTACTATACTTGCTGATGTGGTTTTCTCCCACTGTTAATTAAAAAAAAAAAAAAATAAATAGCCACCTAGCTAACAATTTCATCCCGAGGGCTACAGTGAAACGTACTGTCTTTAAACTGGAACTTTAGTGAAGACCACACCTTTATGTGAGTACATTAATTATTTTAGATTGTAATTCATAGCAAGCCAACCAGCATTATTGTAAACAGCAACACATGTAATGCACAATAAAATAAACATTTAATTTGTGTTATCGGTGTCAATTTCAGGCGGAGCTTCATGGTCGGCAAGGTGACACAGCTGAGAGAATTGTTTTCCTCTGTCTTCTTGTCTGGTGCTGTCAGTGTCAGTTTCTCAGCAAACCAGGTACAAACAGGTGATTGGTCGATGTATGAGTGTTTACGAAGGTGTTTTGTTAAAAAAAAAAAAGTAACTCTAATTGTTTTGGGTTTTTTTGTTTTTGTTTTTTTTTAGCAAAATAATAACTGTTGTTGATTCCAACTTAGGCACTTCACAAAAGGACTAACAAGTTTACATCAGGACTAGCAAGTTTCAAAAGGCACAACATTGTTAGTTTCTAACCCTGATATTATTGTATTTTGATTAATTTTAAGCAATTTATTTGATGAACCCTCGTTAGTGTGCCTCTGTAATACTGAAAATCACTGACTTTCCTTTAAAGAGTTTGTCCATGTAGGTATCAATATGACAGTTAATATACAAAAGCAGAACACTTGAAATTTATATTTTAAAAAATTGCCTAAAAGTAATTTTTGTCTTCAGAATTATATTATTTAATGTTAAATTTGTGAGTGTTTGCTAAATCCTTGTGACTGATTAATCAATTTGCTTAACTGAGTGGAATGTGAATATTGTTTTGCAAGAAAACGGCCCATGAATATATAGCCTTCTGCTGCAAAACAAAATGAACAATTTTAGAGTTTCAATAAATTTTGATTTTGTTTGATTTTAAATTCTTATTTCTTTAGTTTTTCCATTTGAAAAACACCTAATGTGGAATCAATTTATTTATTTAGAAAAGCACAGTAAATTATCATTTACCAAAAATAGGAAAAATGGATATATCTGGGTTTGCATCTAAACTCTTCAAATATATATATATATATATATATATATATATATATATATATATATATATATATATATATATATATATATATATATTACACAGACAGTATGGCCACTGGACAGCGTGATCTTTGTGTGTGTGTATGTGTGTGTTCTATGATTGGTTGTTTATGTTCTGTTAACGTTTGTTGTTAGCACTCAGGACCTGCATGGCGGTGCTAGTACCCTTCATATTATTCAGTTCAATCTACAGCCCTCAACTGCTACATTACAAAATACCTTTCAAAACCTGAGAAGAGTTTTGTCCTTGGCATCATAAATGACATCTACTCAAACAAGTCTCTGGCCAGCAGACTGTGGAATGTTGCACTCCACAGCTTGTCCAACAGAGAATGTGGTGCCCTTGAAGCAGCAGACACTCCTAGGTTTACCTCTCTATGGCACAGATCTGCAGAAAAGCATCAAGTGGATTGATGTATCAAAGGTTTCAAGCCACTGGCTAAAATCCAAGGAACACAGACATGCTAGCAAGAGAAAATCTTGACTCAACCGACATCTACTTTCCTTCCTGGATTGACTTCTACCCAAAACGTCAGGAGGCTCTGCAAGACATAACTGTCTATGATTTCATTGCATGGCATGACACAGTGACAGAGAAGCCTAAAATGTTTCCCTTGGGATACATCAAAAAGGGAAGCATGCCCTTTTCAGTCATTACAGTGTACAAGACTAACCAGAGAACTACTTATATGCTATCCTCCTACTTTTCAAGCCATGGAAAGACAGAAAAGACCTTCCTGAAAGGTGCCATTCCTATGTGGAAGCCTTCAACGCTTGAATGGATAGCCTTCAAAAAGCTATGACCTATCATGACCAACTACAGCAAATAGTTGCAGCTGATGAGGAGTTAACCCAACTAGTAGAGCAGAAACAAAAGGGAATAGAGGCTGGAGGACAATGACCGTGAAACAGAAGGACCACTTCACTTTGCTCCTCTGCAGAGGCAGTGGCTGAATTCAGATATGATGGCATAACCTCTTCTACATTTTGTAGAAGACATGCTCAAGCACCTTAATAAAGATCAGCAGAGAGTGTTTGAACACATTGCCAAAACTTTGCAACAACAAACTGAAACAAACGCCCCCATCCTCCGTATGTTTGTGAGTGGCACTGGAGGCACAGGGAAGACTTTTCTTATGCAAACTGTCAGAGCATTGGTGAAATAAAGCCTGGGAAAAGAAGTGGCAATCACAGTACCCATTGGATTTGCAGATTACAATATCAATAAGATGACCATTCATAGACTACTAATGCTTCCACTGGAACATGGAAAAACACTAGTGTATTGTAACCTCCCTGATGACGTACTGCAATGCCTTCATACAGACATGCGAGATGTGACCCTCCTCATTATTGATGAGCTGTCCATGATTTCCAATGTCACCTTATTGTACATCAATCTTTGTCTGTGTGAGATTTTCCAGACTGCTAACGTAGATGATGGCTACTTTGGAAAAATCAACATTTTACTACATTTTATTTAGATTTGCTACAGCTTCCACCTGTGCATCAGAATACACCTTATGTGCCAGTTACTCAAGAGGAATTGCACAAACTGACTGGCTCCATGGGATCTGTGGATCTGTGGAATTTGTTTGTGTATGATCAACTTACACTTAATTTGCACCAGAAATAGGACACAACTTTTGGTAACCCCCTTAACTGTGCTCGACTCCATGGAAGAGGAGATATTTCCAGCTACAAAAAACAAATTATGAAACACATGAAAGACTTAGATGACAAAGATGCAAGTTGAGCTTGCATCATGCCTACTGTAGATGCCTGTAACCAGATCCAGACTGCTGTGCTTGATTGTATGCCTGGAGAGGACATTCATCTTATGGACTGTGGACTGCCCTTGTAACTTCCAAAGAAATGTGCTGAAAAAAATGAACGCCTACAAGGCTGACTGCAGTCGTACAGCTGGATTGAAAACTAACACGAGTCAAAATAGGTTGCAAACTGGTGCTTCGCAGAACATTGACATTGCCACTGGTCCCATCAATGGGGCAATAGGGAAGCTTCAAGTTATTTCCTACTATCTGGAAAACACAAGTATGGTCAAAACCATAACCATCAAATTTAACAATGGAGTCACCCATACCTTTGAATGTTTGCGCTCAAAGTTTTAAATCATGAAGACAGTCTACATTGTTCGAGAGCAGTTCCCAGCCATTGGTGCTCATGCAATCGCCATTCCCAAATGCCAGTTTATGACTCTAAAAACAGTTATGATGGATCTTGGTAACTCAGTTTCCTCCTGTGGACAAAGTTTTGTTGCACTTTCCACAGTTACATCGTTAAGCGGTGTCCACCTTATCAACTTTTTGAACCCACCTGCATTAAGGCACCTCAAACCTGCTTTGCAGAGTGCATAGGCTCAGAGGGATTTATTGCCCTAAGTTAACAAGCTTGAAGGAGACCAACACGCATAAGGGACACAAGGTAAAAGATTCAGTGTATTTCATTCACCGAGCCATCACTAATGTTCAGGAACAGCAAGTCTCAATCTTCTAAGAGAACACTTGCAGTTACACATCCATTCAGAGGCTTGAGCAACTCGAATTTCACCTCATGCTATGCAAATGCAACATTACAGTGCCTTCTTTACTTGCAACCTCTGAAGGATTCATTAAACCACAGTCAACAAGAGGCTATCAGGAGCTTTGTTCACAACTATGAACACCTGCCATCCTCTTCATCTCTAACTACTGTGGATATTTGTCACTTCTTTGGAGAACACTTCAATAGAGGTGAGCAGCAAATTGTCTGAAATTTGTCTTGAAGTATCTCGCATGGTTTCAGTCACAATAAGTCATGACATTCAATGTACTACATGTAACTCCTGATCATCAAACCGACAGGTGTTGCACGTTTACTAGGGCTGTCAGAGTTAATACGTTAACGCGTGCTATTAATTTCAAATGCTTAACGCCATTAATTTTTTTGCAGCAATTAACGCATTATTTTTGAGCCTTAGAACCATCCATAGTTAAAATACAACTCCACACTCTTTTGCTTGTTTGTCAATTGACTGCTTGAATTTAGATATAGCTTTGCTGACAAAATAAGCTTGAATGATGGAGAAAGATGCTTTCTCCATCATTCAAGGGCTCACTTTATTCATTATTTGATGAAGTAAAAAAAAAGTCATATCTAGTGATATCTCTTGTCAGTGTAAAAAAAAAACAAGTTAGAAAAGCGCATCAGCCATTTAAAGGGGTGATATTGCAATTGCGGCAACCTTGTTAAGCATCAAGCAAATAGGCACAATTGGAAAGGTGCTGGGGCTCAACATTCACACAATTGTTGCTCCTAACTTGGCTTCTTTTTTTGATCGGTCCTCTTTACATTGAAATACCCTTATTAGCTCAAAAGTCATATCTGCAACAAAAAACACTGACAATACACAACCCCAAAAAAGGCTCCAACACCCCAGCCCTGGATCTGCAATGCCTGCCCATCAACTGTTACTTCCCATTCACTTACCTTGCATTCTCATTATCCCTTGCACTCATCGCCATTAAAGGTATTCTTGTATGTATGGGCTAAATGTCTGTCCTTGTGTGCCCTGATCTACCTGTGCCTTACCTGCATGTTGTCCGTGTGTGTGACAGGGTGCAGCCTGTCCTTGTGTTTTGTGGTGTTTAGAGTGGATGTGAGTCTGCTGTTATCTGGATCTGAGTGAATGAGTTGGCGTGGGGAATGTGTGAAAAGTGCTGCAGCTGATGGGGTGTGAATTGCCCGATTGGCTGCAGCACCTGTATAAAAGGGAGTGGTTGGGAGTGTTAGTTGGTGAGTGTTTGTGAGAGTGAGAGTGAGAGTGAGAGTTAGCGTGAGCTGTGTTTTTGCCAGTTGTTTATTAGCTCTTGTTTAGACTGTTTTGTGTCTTTATTTGGCCATTGTGCCCTTTTGTGTTGTTTGGTTATCATAATTTAATTAAAAGTATTTCATTTGCTGCACTTTCCATCTCTGAGTCTCCTCACTTTGGCTTGTAAGGATAACCAAGAACACTTCAGTCTGTGTTGAGCACTTTCCTTGGCACATACGTGTCTCAGCATCTTTATTCTAGTTACAACCCAGCTGATAAGGGAATGAGCATTTCAGTGTAAAGTGGAGCGATCAAAAAAAGAAGCCAAGTTAAAAGCAACAATTGTGTGAATGTTGGGCCCTAGAACCTTTCCAGTTGTACCTATTTGCTTGATGCTTGACAAGGTTGCTCCAATTGCTTCTCCTAACTTGGGCTTTTGTGTTTGATATCACCACTTTAAATGGCTGTTGCGTTTTTCAAACTTGTTTTTTTTTTTTACATTGCCAAAGAATAATGAATGAAGCAAGCTGTTTCATAAAAGTATGTTTTAAATCTTGACTTAAAAACTGTAACAGTCCCAGCCTCCCTGAAGTTATTCCATAATTTAGGGGCTCTGCATGTAAAAGCCCTTCCTCCTCTAGGAATAACCAGAAGCCCTACATCCTGTGATAAAAGAGTGTGATTTGGATGATACGGGGTCAGTAACTCTTGCAAATAACTAATCCATGTAGGGCTTTGTAGGTTAACAGCAAAGTTTTAAAATCTATTCTATACTGCACAGGGAGCCAGTGTAAAGAGGCCAAAACAGGGGTAATATGTTCACTTGTCCTGATTTTAGTCAGAATTCTAACAGCGGTATTCTGAACATGCTGTAAGCAAGACACCACACCTTTTGGGATACCAGAGAGAAGTGCATTAGAGTAATCAATTCTAAATTAAACAAAGGCATGCATTAGTCTCTTGGCATCAGATACAGAAATTCAATTCTTTAAGCAAACATCTGGTCAAAACACAACACACAGACATCTGTGAAGATGGCTCTAAATAAGAAACATGTGTTACTTGGCCATCATCACTCATATAAATAATGACACTCACTGAACATCTGGACAGTATCCTATTTAAAACAACAGTATTTAGATTAGCTACCATTTTCCCTTTAGGATACATTGAGAAAGCCTTTCAAGATCAGTGGACCACAGTACGATCCTAATTGGTCTGACATAATCTCCTAAAAATAAAGATATTATTATTATTATCATTATGCCAGGATTCCTTTCTAAAAGCAAAATAATGTATTTCTAATCTATTAGAAATCAACATTTTAAAGAGAGTGCATAGAAACTCAATGTATTACTGTGTTATCTGAGTCCAAACCTAAGGGAAATTGACACGTGGGCCTTTAAGCTGTTTTGGTATGACGCCTACATTCCATACACTTTTCATGCCTTAATGGCTGATTTTCACCCTCTTCTGTTTATTAGCACACATTGCAGAATATGATACTTGCTTGGCTCACTAAATGATCTCACATTGTATATAACTGCATGCTTGAATTATTTGAAAGGACTTTATGCCTCCACAGGGAATAAACAGCATGCCCATTATTTAAGTTTGAAGAACAAACAAACTAATGAAACAAACCTATTTATGTTCTGTGATGGTGGCATTTTAAGAAAACTGAAACCACACATTGGGTCCCATTTACCTCTGTACTGAAATGATAAGGCATGACTTTTTTATGTTAGAATCTGTAACTGCTATCATTTTGTGTTTACCGGACCGGGGTATTGAATATACAAGTTAAATATAAGGTCCTATTCACTCAGCTTCAATTTATTAAAAAAAATGATTTTTTTTTTAAATCTTCAATTGATTAAATAAAGTGGTTTAAGCATGGAATTTTTATAGCAATTGCAAGAACAGTTTCATGAATATCAAACTGAAATACCTTAGGAGATAAAGATTTGTGAAGAGTATATGTTTTGTATTGAATGTATGCAGTACACCTTAATAGATTATGTATTAGCTTGACTAAATGCAGTATATTGGTACATTTCTCAGTGCAAAATTTTAGTAAAAGATATCTGAAAAAAAAAGTCAAATTATCAAAAGTGCCCAGCCATTTAAAATGAACATATAAGGACATAAGAAAGTTTACAAACGAGAGGAGGCCATTCGGCCCATCTTGCTTGTTTGGTTGTTGTCACTTATTGATCCCAGAATCTCATCAAGCAGCTTCTTGAAGGATCACAGGGTGTCTGCCTCAACAATATTACTGGGGAGATGGTTCCAGACTCCTACAATTCTATGTGTAAACAAGTGCCTCGTTTTCTGTTTTGAATGCACCTTTATCTCATCTCCATTTGTGACACCTGGTCCTTGTTTCTTTTTTCAGGTCGAAAAAGTCCTTTGGGTTGACATTGTCAATACCGTTTAGAATTTTGAATGCTTGAATCAGATCGTCATACAGTCTTCTTTGTTCAAGACTGAATAGACTAAATTCTTTTAGCCTGTCTGCACATGGCATTTTTAAACCCGTAATAATTATTGTTGTAGCGAGGTGACCTGAACTGAACCCAGTATTCTAGATGAGGTCTTACTAATGCATTGTAAAGTTTTAACATTACTTCGCTTAATTTAAATAAAACACTTTTCACAATATATTCAAGCATTTTGTTGACATTTTTTTATAGCTTCCCCACATTGTCTAGATGAAGACTTTTTATTTAATTTTTTATTTAGTAGTCGCCAATTGATTTCACCCCGTTTTTTCTCCCAGTTTAAAATGGCCAATTGTATTTAGGCTCAGCTCAATGCTAGTACCCCCGCTCTGACTCGGGAGTGGCGAAGACGAACACTTGCGGCAGTAGTGTAAGGACGTCGGGAAAGGACACAGGCTGTTCTGGGTTGTTTCCGTGTTCTTGTGTTATGTTATTTTATTAGTTAGGTGTGTATTTTAAATATTTATAATTCTTCATTTGCTTTTATATGTCTGCTATGTCTTCCAATCTGACATTTCTCTCTGTGTCTATTTTTTTTTCTATTTTCTTTTTCAATTTAAGACTGTAACTTGTACATTGTTATAAAAGCGTTTGTTAAATAATTAAATAATAATAATAATAATCTATGGCATGTAATTTAAGCTGTTTCAAGTAATTAACATGGGATGCCAATGTATTATTTCTTAATTCACATTACTACAATAATGGATTTTTATAATATACTTCATAACAAATATAATTATACATAAGGGATCATTACACTTTAAAAGCATAATCTTTACTTATACTATCTAAGGGAATAATAGATTAATTTTGCTGAAGAATAAATTGTACAACAGTTCAAATGTCCTCCTAGAACAAACCAGTGCTAAAGTGTTTTTAAATAACAGTGTGTGTAGTGTTGAATAACCCATAGTGATGACATGTAGGATGAGGCTGCTGAGGCAGGGGGGATGCTGGCTGACATTGGGAAGGATGCTGTCATTGCCATGTGTCTCCTTATTATTCTATCTGAGCCCTTTCATCCTCTTGTAAAACACTGTGGGGCACTGATGTATTTTGCAAAATACAGATAGTGGCTTAAATCCAAGACATTTTTTAGGACTTAGGAATAAACAGTCCATTGTGGGACTGGAAGGAAAACAAAATACTTACCGAGACATGCTGCTCCACCTACATCATGTCCAACACTTGAATCAGTGAATCATTGATGAACCTGCTTATAAAACCATCAACGACATAGGAGATAGTTCTGTTGAAAGTGGCCTATTGAAGGGGTTTGGTATAGTTCCACAAAACCTACAATTTATGTACTTCTGTTTATTTTGTTGCTCTCGCATGTGCAGTTTTGAAAGATGCACATATTGCAGCAAATATCCATTATCTGTACCCTGATGCTAAGGACGTCTTGCTTTTGTGGTTTAAAATGCCTATGTCTGGAACCACTATGAGACACAAAGCTGTGAAATCAGCACAGCAGCTGGGACATGTCGATTGCAAGTGCAGTTCATTTGCCATGTATACTTTTTCAATAAGATGCACAGTACTTTTAAATTTATAATACTTTTCATTGTACTATCATTGAAATTTCAAACTTAAAAAAGTATTAATAAACAAATTAATCATTTTCTATTATTTTCATTGTTTAAACATATTAGGTAGTCTACTCATATCCAAAATACGAAATCTAACCCCGTTCTCTGCTTTTTTCTGGAGAGTTGCATATTTCATGATATGTTGGCATGTCTTTTGGGAGTGGGTTTGTATAAAACAGAGCCAAATGTAAGAATACCAGCAGCTGTAACCCTATCCAAAATTCACAATTCAAGTACACATTAGGTAAATAAGCTAACACATTTTCTCAATGTTTTTAAACTAAAGTATTCAAGTATATAATGTAAATGATGTGCTTATAAAAAGTTTATGCAGTGAACAGAACTTGACTTAATGTTTTTAACTGTATTCAGAGGTTAATTTGTAAACAGAAAGGTACTGGATCTTCTCATTAAGAGAGAGAGATAGCATTTATAAACCTGTCCTGCCCTTGAATTACAGACGCTCCCTTCTGTGCTTCAAGTTCTCATCTGCTTGGGGGTCGGGTTCTATTTCAATTGAATGACAACCATTACCGAATGGGAAGAGCCCTCCATGACCAACAATCACTGAGCATATATAAAAAAGTTACCCTATCAGGGCCCTGCGATGAGGGGGAAGTCCCTCCAACCTCCTGCGGAAGAGGGATGTCCTCACAGTAGCACATTGCCATTTTCTCTCTCACTTCACTGAGACAGGTCATAGATTGCGTCATGCTTTCTTTGCCCGAATTTGGCTGATTTGTCGTTTTTTTACCATCAATGTATTTAATGCACAGTAGAATCACGCTTTCAAGCATTTTTGAGAGTGCTCCTATCTAATTCTTGCATCAGTTTACTGACTAGAGCTGGTTTTGACCCCTCTTTGAGACTGGTAAGCGGCCATTACTCTCTTTCACTGCACGAGGCCTTGTGTAGTTTTCTTATACCGTGTGGAGAGCTGTTCTGGTGCTGTAAGGAGACCCCACACACGCAATGTCGTCCTCTACACCGGCGACACATGTTGATCCCGGCATCGATTGACTCGGCAGGGAGAGAGGGCTTAGGGCAGCAGAGCAATCCAGGTTCACCACGCACCAGCACCCCCTGTGGCTGATAGGATGCCTGCGGGTCTGCAGTGGAGCCATTCAGATCAGTGTTGCTAAGGCAGTGACTTCTGGGATTGTGGCCCCGCTCCCTTCCTGAATGGACAGCTTCTGATTGGCCCTGGAACAAACTGCCAAACCATCCATTAGGGAGCACTCTGCTCAGATTATACAGCGCCCTCACAGATCGGGAGGGAGGGTTTTCACTACAATTTATTTGCTCTCTGTCACAGTTTATTTTTAATATGTAACCAGACTACACCAGATCCGTGTGATAAAGCACAGAACAAAATATTAGATTATAGTTTATCACGTTATTTTTATTCAGATAACAGATCTAAAGTAGAACAGTGTCACCAAGAAAAACACAGACGATACATACATCAATGAAAATGTATTTATTTGACAGCACGTTTAAAAGAAGGAGCTACACATTGGTCAAGATCCTTATAGAGGACCACAACTATTCCATTCACCAGCAAGTAGTCAGTACAGATATTTCCATTAACAGCTAATCATGATTAAGATTAGTCAAAATACTTATTTTATCAAACAAAGTGAAAACTGCAACACAAAAAAAAGTGCTAGTGCGTGTGGTAAAGGACAAAGGTTCCTTATCTTAACCAGAACGTAACAGAGGATAATAATAATAACACAAACACTGACCAGTGTAAAATCAAAACATGCATTGTCTGTGCAGGGGAGGGGACATGAAAGTGAGAGAAAAATCAGCTTTGAAATATCTTATTTTAGTTTCTGTACCATAAATTCCAGTTGGCTACCGACAGGCTAAAAACTTTTAACTCACTCGCGTGCACTATTCAAACCAGCATTCTCTATATCAGCCAAATACCTATTGGCAGAAAAGTCCATTTACAGGCCTGTTTCACTTCCTTCTCTTACTCTCCGTTCCAAACACCAAAACTATGTTCCAACTAATTCACAAACAAAACCACAGGCTGGGCAGACACAAACCTCCAGGATGGCCATACCATTAGTAATCGATGTGGGCTATGTATATTCAAGTGGGTAACCCTATTCATAATTTAATTACTTGGCATACCAAGTTGACTGAGTGAAGAAGCTTCCAGAAAGTGATACAAATCAATTACAAAGTGCTTGATGATAATATATAAAATGTGTAATAATCTAATCAATGTAAAAATGTAAAAAAAAAAAAAAAAAAAAAAAAAAACTACAATTTAGAAATAAACATGTGAAAGATAACAGGGCAAACCCCAAAACCAATAAGGCTTGAAGGCATCTCTGGGTGCATTATTTATTATTATTATTTGTTTATTTAGCAGACACCTTTATCCAAGGCGACTTACAGAGACTAGGGTGTGTGAACTATGCATCAGCTGCAGAGTCACTTACAACAACATCTCACCTGAAAGACACAAAGTGCACAAGGAGGTTAAAGTGACAGCTCAAGGTCACACAGTGAGTGGTCTGGGATTTGAATCGGGGACCTCCTGGTTACAAGCCTGTTTTCTTTAATCACTGGACCACACAGCCTCCTGGCAGAGAAGCAAAATCAGCTGAAGTACACTGATGCCATTTCATGAAAAAAAGTCTGCTCTGACCTGACTGCTGATGAGGGGAAGAGGCACACCTGTTAACACGTTACCCACCTCCTACACTATAGTAGTAACTCCCTTTTGTCTGAAAGTGGTTTATGATTCTTGCTTGGTAACTGCAAGGCAAACAGTTTGTACCTAGTCTCCAGTCTGTTACACCTGGCCCCAACATACAGAACAGCTATGTTTTTCGATTGGTATGAGTAGGCCCATACATTCCAGACCATGTCATAGGGTAAGGAGGTGAAGAAAAAAACATAATGCAAATTGGCAGCTGAACACAGTTCACAACATGCAACACATATTAAGATGAAATGCTGTTTAAATGTGGATTTCAAATAAAGATAAAACACAAGTTACACATGTTAAATGTTTACAATAAAACATGATTTTTATTTCAAAATGCATTATGGTGGGTTGCATTTAATCTAATATTAAGTAACATTATACTACACAGGGTCACTCCCCACTTTTTATCTGAATAGCTCAGGAAATAAAGGCTGTGCATTGCAGTGGTAGTTGAAGAGGAGGTGGGCAAACAAACTTAAACAGGGTCAATTTGATGCCTTATACTGTGTATGTCTTTAAGATATTATCATGCAAATATCATCCTGCATTTTTCACTGTGACCGGAATAGTTGGCTTTTAAATCAGTCATGTTTAAATACCCAAGTGATTTGTTTATTCCTTCAAACAATTCATGACTGTTTTACCAAATAAGACCTAATTTGTTAAGCTTCTGCCCACTGGATATTTTCCCTGAATAAAGGCATTCAACTATATTTCAAATTAGGTTACATTTCATAAAACGCTTTACAGTACTGTAATCACTGCAAGAGGACAACCAATGTGTCAATAAATGTAAAATCCACTCAAAAAATATGTTGCAATTACATTAAAAAGAACCAGATATATTACCAGATGGAAATATGTACCATAAATCGAGTAATCACAGTAGCTCTCACGTTCAAATAAGACACCCATTGACAAACCAATCGTCAGTCGTTACGTTTAAAAAGTATGGCCATTTGCAGACTCCCATCTCCTTTAAAAATGAAGCACATGGCAAAAGGTTTAGAAATATATGTCTAACATAAAGTACAGGCATCTGTAAAAACAAATGTGAAAGAGTTGTTATATAAGTGTATTCCTAGATTGCCATCCTATCCTGCCATATGAAAACCCTCTCTTTGACATGAATGCATGTTTTAGGAAAGCAGCCTAATGGATTCACCCCCTGAAAAACAATCCATCTTGGCATGAGAGTGAGTAGAGAACTTTTCTAGACGTCCAGTGTATTTGTAAATTACTATAATAAGTTATTATTTATTTAACAAATGTACTGAAACAGGATACCAAAGATTTGTAAAACTATTAATATCCACATTTTTTTACTATTATTGAGCGAGAGAGCGGGGAGGTAGGTCTGGTCACCTAATAGACTGCCCCAGCCATTAAAAACCACTCACCTTCTTGTCCGCTGCATGTTAACACATCTTTGGACCGTGACTAACAACAATGATGAATGGCCCTATGCAAAAACACCCGTCACTACAGTTAAAAGCTGACAAAGATGCAGATGATTATATAAGGCATACATCATAGTTTTAGCTGAAGTAAGCTGCTGCAGGCAGGTAGCAATTGAATTAAATTAAAATGCAGCAAATATGCAGAAAACGTGCTTGAATGTACTGTAGCCTTCCCTGTGATTTAGAGGGTTACAAAGGTATGTTTCCTTAAAGGTACTGTCAATGCAGAATATAATTCCACATTGCACAGTGATTTCATTTATCTTATACACCTCATTAGCTCTCTCTTTGCAGGCAGTGGCTTTCTCCTGACTTCATGGGACTTCAGAAAGGAAGAAAATATAAACGCATAAAGGATATCCTGAATTTTAACCAACAGGGATCTATCTGACAGAGGTACTGAAATGTACAGGCCTTGTATAAATGCTTTTACATTTATTATGCTGTGTGCATTTAAAGCACTTCTTACAGCATAACCTTACATTGTGTGCTCAGTTGGAAAATCTCCTACCCCACCAGAATAAACATTTCTCAGTGAGAAAGCATGCATGTAACAAATATACTATTGAAGTAACAGTGAGATTACCAGAACATTACAATTAAAATAGAGAAACTACAATTAACAATGACTTACCCTAGATCCACATATCAGTCTTTATTCATTCACTTTATTCGGTTTTTATTCATCTGCTTCAGCACATTGGAACACAATAATTCACAACCTCAAGCACCTAGGGAAAGATGCTGAACTACCCTATAAAGGGATGTATGTAACTTTTTGAATAAATCTTGATGGTTCCATTCCTTGGTGATGGCAAGTTGGGAAATAGGTCAAACTACATTAACCTTCCAATGAAGTAGACAGAACTTTATGAAAAAAGTGTTCAGTTGAAATTGCAGCTTATACACAGCTATCAGGATGATGAGAGAGCTCACCCTCAGGCAGGCTACATTAGCAGAAAGTAATCATTAACACTGAAGTAGAGTATATAGTATATACCTATTTTAGGATGTAGTGTTTAGAAAAAGTAAATATACTTTTTCTTTATTCATCAGTAAGGAGGCTGAAGTGGTGACGTAACTCTCGTCCTGGGACTTCCAATTGGATAGTAATATATAGGTACCTGATTTAAAAAAAATATATATCCTAAATGTCTGTTAAAGTTTTAAAATTAGCGGTAACCAAGACTATCAAAGGCAGAATTTTGAGAAATGTTATTAATCATCTGATTTTGATTTGGCTAATAATATTTGTAATCTGATACACGTTGAACTGCAATTTTTGACTGTGTCATTTGCACTAGGCTGTGGAGACCTATGTGTGAGTGAAGTTTGATGCAGCATGAGAAACTGCACCCCATGAGATTGTGCGGGCCCTTTCATGCCATTGGCTTTACCACGCACGCGCACGTTAGGTGACTTACAGGGGATTCATTTTTGCATAGCTACAGGTTCCTCAAAAATTATTGGCACCCTTGAAAAAGATGAGCAAAAAAGGTTGTATAAAATAAACAAAGCAGGTCATGAGCTATATTTTATGCTCAAAAATATGGGAAAACTACATATTTTTAAACTAATACAATTACTCAAGAGAAAACGTTTATTTTTAACAAAAAGATTAAAAAAGATAGGTGTCAAACTTATTGGCACCCCTAAAGATTCTTATAAATAAAATCAAGCAAAATTAAATCTGCATTAATGTTCTACTTATTTAAGTACATCTCAGTCTTAAGGGTATAAAAATTAGGAAACACGCATGTAAAATCCATTTGTCATCCATCACCATGGGAAAAGGCAAAACACTCACAAATGAAAAGAGGCAAATGGTTGTTGACCTTCATAAAAATATAGCTAAAAACCTAAATATACCACTTACCACTATTAGGGCAATAATTCAATACTATTAGGGCAATTCAAAACCAGTGGAACAGTGGTAAATATGCCTGGTAACGGATGCAAGTGCATCTTGCCTCCCATGCACAGTGAGGAAGATGGTCCGGGAGGCAAAGAAGCTGGTCTGACCAGTTTACCAGCTCCTGCTGGTTTGACCAGTGTCTCCCAGCCCCTAGCTGGTCTGACCAGCGTCTCGCAGCTCCTAGCTAGTCTGACCAGAGTCTCCCAGCTCCTAGCTAGTCTGACCAGAGTCTCCCAGCTCCTAGCTGGTCTGACCAGAGTCTCCCAGCTCCTAGCTGGTTTGACCAGCATCTCCCAGCATCTCTTCCATTCTGAAAATAGGGTTCTGATGTAAATTCTTCCTTTGTAAATGTTGACAACATACTCTTTTGAATATCTATAATATATATATATATAGATATATATATATATATATATATTATATATATATATTATATATTAATATTTGCACACATAACGTATATAATATATTGGTTTTTGATATATTAAAGGAAGTTTAATGTCCATGATACACAATGTGATAATATTAGCAGGATATACAACTTGAAATGGGAGAAAAATTCCCATTCAACAAATTCATGATTATTATTCCTCCAGACAGTACTTTTATATGTCTGTTCTTTATCATTTGGTATCTGTTATTTGTTCTACATGAACTAATTTGCTTTAGTTTAAAAAAAGGCATGTCACAAAGTTAATTACCATGGATTATAGAGTTTAGTTTGCAATGATTCCTGCACACCCCAACATAATGTGTTTTAATAGCTATGAGATAGTGCACCCCCGTACAGCGGCAGAGACACTGGCTGTTTTGTGGCTGTTCTGTGGTGTTGTCCTGTCCTGTCTTGTGCCAGGCTTGTATTATATCATTCTGGACATTTGGGATCCATGTTCCTGCTACATTTATGCTACAGGTGACAGTGCTTTTTTTTTTTGGAGCATTCGTGGACACTGCAGACTTTTCCAGCAGCAGCAGTTTGATATTATCTATTATCGATTACGAAAGGTGTGTTATGTCCTGTAATTGTTGTGAAACGTATACTTTGGTTAATACTATTCATTTTAAGGAATATTTTATCTGCCAGAAATGTCTTCTTACACTGATTGGGATCCTAACCCTGTGAACATGCCTGTTTTGAATAATCCTGATCTCTACCTTGTGAATGTGTTTGCTGTAGGCAACACCTCAGAGTTGTTGCAAGATCTAGGCTGTGTTGACGGACTTGAAATAAGTAGGGATTGGGTGACTGTTAGAAAAAACAGGAAGAGAAGGCTGAGACATCAAGATACTATTACTAAGGAGGCAGACTTATAAAACAGATATCAAGTACTGGGCACAGAGAACTGTGTAACGGGTGAAATTAGGAGGGAGGTGCTGCTTGTGGGTGACTCAGTAGTAAGATGCGTTGACAGTGATTTCTGTCGTTAA